>NW_012289736.1:0-10906 GCF_000151885.1 Dipodomys ordii | reverse complement strand
CAGAGCTGAAGCAGAAGTAGAAGAAACAGAAAAAGCAGAAGAAGTAGAAGAAGAAGCAGCAGGAGAAGGAGAAGAAGAAGAAGAAGGAGAAGGAGAAAGAGAAGGATTAGGAGTAGGAGAAACAGAAGGATAAGCAGAAGCAGAAAGAGAAGGAGAATGAGAAGGAGAAGCAGGAGAAGCAGAAGAAGCAGAAGCAGGAGAAGCAGAAGCAGAATGAAAAGCAGAAGAAGGAGAAATTGAAACAGAAGAAGATGCAGAAGGAGAAGCAGAAGCAGTAGCAGAAGCAGAAGAAGGAGAAGCAGAAGGAGAAGCATAAAGAGAAACAGAAGGAGAAGCAGGAGAAGAAAAGCAGGAGAAGCAGAATCAGAAGAAATAGAAGAAGGAGAAGAAGCAGAAGCAGAAAGAGAAGCAGAAACAGAAGGAGAAGCAGAAATAGAAGCAGAAGAAGCCAAAGAAGCAAAAGCAGAACCTAAAGCAGAAGGAGAAGCAGGAGAAGCAGAAGAAGCAGAATCTGGAGAAGAAGAAGGAGAACCAGAAGGAGAAGCAGAAGCAGAAAGAGAAGCAAAAGCAGAAGGAGAAGCAGAAGGAGAAGCAGAAGAAATAGAAGCAGAATCAGTAGCAGAAGAAGTTGAAGATGCAGAACCAGAAAGAGAAGCAGAAGGAATAGCAGAAGAACGAGAAGGAGAAATAGAAGGAAAAGCAGAAGGAGAAGCAGGAAAAGCAGAAGAAACAGAAACAGACGGAGAAGCAGAAGAAGGAGAAGGAGAAGCCGGAGCAGAAGAAGAAGAAGAAGGAAAAGCACAAGCAGAAGGAGATGCAGAAGGAGAAGCAGGAAATGCAGAAGACGGAGAAGCAGAAGGAGAAGAAGAAGGAGAAGAATCAGAATCAGAAGAAGCAGAAGCAGAAATAGAAAGAGAAGCCGACGAAGAGAAGCAGAACGAAAAGCAGGAGAAGCAGAAGAAGCACAAGCGGGAGAAGCAGAAGAAGAAGAAACAGAAGAAGGAGAAGGAGCAAAAGCAGAAGGAGAAGCAGAAGGAGAAGAAGAAAGAGAAGCAGGAAAAGCAGAAGAAGCAGAAGCAGGAGAAGCAGAAGGAGAAGAAACAGGAGAAGGACAAGAAGCAGAAAGAGAAGCAGTAGAAGCAGAAGAGGCAGGAAAAGCAAAAGCAGAAGAAAGAGAAGAAGAAGAAGACGAAGAAGAAGAAGAAGAAGCAGCAGCATAAGGAGAAACATAAGGAGAAGCATAAGGAGAAGTATAAGGAGAAGCAGTAGAAGCAGAAGAAGCAGAAGCAGGAGAAGCATAAACAGAAGAAAAAGAATTAGCAAAAGAAGCAGAAGCAGAAGCAGTGAGAGAAGCAGAAGAAGGAGAAGGAGAAGGAGCAGCAGAAGGAGAAGCAGAAGCAGAAAGAGAAGCAGAAACAGAAGGAGAACAAGAAGGAGAAGCAGGAGAATCAGAAGAAGCAGAAAGAGAAGGAGAAGAAGGAGAAGCAGAAGTAGAATGAGAAGAAACAGAAGAAGAAGAAGCAGAAGAAACAGAAGCAAAAGAAACAGAAGAAGGAGAAGAGCAGAAGCAGAAGCAGAAGGAGAAGCAGAAGCAGAAGGAGAAGCAGAAAGAGAAGCAGGAGAACCAGAAGAAGCAGGAGAAGCAGAAGCAGAAGAAACAGGAGAAGCCGAAGAAGCAGAAGCAGAATCTGAAGCAGAAGGAGAAACAGAAGAAGAACAATCAGAAGCAGAAGAAGAAAAAACAGAAAAAGCAGAAGAAGCAGAAGAAGAAGCAGCAGGAGAAGCAGAAGAAGAAGAAGGAGAAGGAGAAAGAGAAGGATTAGGAGTAGGAGAAACAGAAGGATAAGCAGAAGCAGAAAGAGAAGGAGAATGAGAAGGAGAAGCAGGAGAAGCAGAAGAAGCAGAAGCAGGAGAAGCAGAAGGAGAATAAACATAGGAAGGAAAAGAAGCAGAAGGAGAAGCAGAAACAGAAGGAAAAGCAGAAAGAGAAGCAGGAGAAGCAGAAGAAGCAGCAGCAGGAGAAGCAGAAGCAGAAGAAGTCGAAGAAGCAGAAGCAGAACCTGAAGCAGAAGGAGTAGCAGGAGAAGCAGAAGAAGCAGAATCTGAGAAGCAGAAGGAGAAGCAGAAGGAGAAGCAGAAGCAGAAAGAGAAGCAAAAGCAGAAGGAGAAGCAGAAGGGGAAGCAGAAGAAACAGAAGAAGCAGAGGCAGTAGCAGAAGAAGCAGAAGATGCAGAAGCAGAAGGAAAAGCAGAAGGAAAAGCAGAAGAACCAGAAGGAGAAGGAGTAGGAGAAACAGAAGGAGAAGCCGAAAGAGAAGCAGAAGAAGGAGCAGGAGAAGGAAAAGCAACAGGAGAAGCAGAAAGAGCAGCAGAAGGAGAAGCAGGAGATGCAGAAACTTGAGAAGCAGAAGCGGAAGAAACACAAGAAGGAAAAGAAGAAGAAGAAGAAGAAGAAGAAGAAGAAGAAGAAGAAGAAGAAGGAGGAGGACAACGAGGAGGAGGAGGAGAAGGAAAAGAAGAAGAAGAAGAAGAAGAAGAAGAAGAAGAAGAAGAAGAAGAAGAAGAAGAAGAAGAAGAAGAAGAAGAAGAAGAAGAAGAAGAAGAAGAAGAAGAAGAAGCAGGAGAAGCAGAAGCAGAAGAAGGAGAAGGAGAAGGAGAAAGTGAAGGATTTGGAGTAGAAGAAAGAGAAGGATAAGCAGAAGCAGGAAGAGAAGGAGAAGGAGAAGCAGGAGAAGCAGAAGCAGGAGAAGCAGAAGCAGAATGAAAAGCAGAAGAAGGAGGAGAAGGAGAAGCAGAAGGATAATCATAAAGAGAAACAGAAGGAGAAGAAGAAGCAGAAGCGGGAGAAGCAGAAGGAGAAGAAATAGAAGAAGGAGAAGAAGCAGAAGCAGAAGGAGAAGCAGAAACAGAAGGAGTTGCAGAAATAGACGCAGAAGAAGCCGAAGAAGCAGAAGAAGAACCTGAAGCAGAAGAAGAAGCAGAAGAAGCAGAATCTGGAGAAGAAGAAGGAGAACCAGAAGGAGAAGCAGAATCAGAAAGAGAAGCAAAAGCAGAAGGAGAAGCAGAAGAAACAGAAGAAGCAGAAGGAGTAGCAGAAGAAGCTGAAGATGCAGAAGCAGAAGGAGAAGCAGAAGGAAAAGAAGAAGAACAAGAAGGAGAAGGAGAAACAGAAGGGGAAGCAGAAGGAGAAGCAGAAGGAGAAGCAGGAAAAGCAGAAGAAGCAGTAGCAGACGGAGAAGGAGAAGCGGAAGTAGAAGAAGAAGCATAAGGACAAGCACAAGCAGAAGGAGATGCAGAAGGAGAAGCAGGAGAAGCAGAAGAAGCAGAAACAGAAGGAGTAGAAGAAGGAGAAGAAGAAACAGAAGAAGCAGAAGGAGAAGCAGAAAGAGAAGCATAGGAAGAGAAGCAGAACCAGAAGCAGGAGAAGCAGAAGAAGAAACAGAAGAAGGAGAAGTAGCAGAAGCAGAAGGAGAAGCAGAAGGAGAAGCAGAAAGAGAAGCAGAAACAGAAGGAGAAGCAGAAAGAGAAGGAGGGGAAGCAGAAAAAGCAGAAGCATAAGGATCCGAAGAAGCAGAAGCAGAACCTGAAGCAGGAGAAGTAGAAGAAGCAGAATCTCGAGAAGGAGAAGGAGAAACAGAAGGAGAAGCAGAAGGAGAACCAGAAAGAGAATCAGGAAAAGCAGAAGAAACAGAAGCAGACGGAGAAGTAGAAGAAGGAGAAGGAGAAGCAGAAGCAGAAGAAGAATCACAAGGAAAAGCACAAGCAGAAGGAGATGCAGAAGGAGAAGCAGGAGAAGGAGAAGAAGCAGAAGCAGAAGGAGAACTAAAGAGAAGAAGCAGAAGCAGAAGAAGCAGAAGTAGAAAGAGAAACCGACGAAGAGAAGCCGAACGAGAAGCAGGAGAAGCAGAAGAAGCAGAAGCGGGAGAGGCAGAAGAAGAAGAAACAGAAGAAGGAGAAGGAGCAGAAGCAGAAGGAGAAGCACAAGGAGAAGCAGAAAAAGAAGGAGAAGCAGAAAGAGAAGGAGGAGAAGCAGAAGAAGCAGAAGCAGGAGAAGCAGAAGCATAAGAATCCGAAGAAGCAGAAGCAGAACCTGAAGCAGAAGGAGAAGCAGGAGAAGCAGAAGAAGCAGTATCTGGAGAAGCAGAATGACAAGCTGAAGGAGAAGCAGAAGCAGAAAGATAATCAAAACAGAAGGAGAAGCAGAAGAAACAGAAGAAGCAGAAGCAGTAGCAGTTACAGCAGAAGGAGAAGCAGAAGGAAAAGCAGGAGATCAAGAAGGAGAAAGAGAAACAGAAGCAGAAGGAGAAGGAGAATCAGAAGGAGAAGCAGAAGAAGCAGAAGGAGAAACAGAAAGAGAAACAGAAGCAGAAGAAGCAGCACAAGGAGAAGCAGAAGCAGAAGAAGATGCATAACGAGAAGCAGGAGAAGCAGAAGAAGCAGAAGCAGAAGGAGAAGTAGAAGTAGGAGAAGGAGAAGGAAGACCGCAGAAGCAATAGGAGAAGCAGAAGGAGAAGCAGAGGCAGAATGAGAAGAAGAAAGAGAAGGAGTAGAAGCAGAAGAAGCAGGAAAAGAAGAAGCAGAATAAAGAGGAGAAAAAGAAGAAGAAGAAGACGAAGATGAAGAAGAAGAAGAAGAAGAAGAAGAAGAAGAAGAAGAAGAAGAAGAAGAAGAAGAAGAAGAAGAAGAAGAAGAAGAAGAAGAAGAAGAAGAAGAAGAAGAAGAAGGAGAAGGAGAAGGAGAAGCATAAGGAGAAGAAGTAGAAGCAGAAGAAGCAGAAGCAGGAGAAGCAGAAGCAGAAGAAAAAGAATAAGCATAAGAAGCAGAATCACAGGGAGAAGCAGAAGAAGGAGAAGGAAAAGAAGAAGGAGAATCAGAAGGAAAAGCAAAAAAAGGAGAAGCAGAAGAAGGAGAAGCAGAAGCAGAAGAAGAAGCAGAAGAAGAAGCAGAATCAGAAGAAGATGCAGAAGGAGAAGCAAATGAAGCAGAAGAAGCAGAAGCAGAAGGAGAAGCAGAAGTAGGAGAAGGAGAAGGAAGGGCAGCAGAAGCAATAGGAGAAGCAGAAGGAGAAGCAGAAGCAGAATGAGAAGCAGAAAGAGAAGCAGTAGAAGCAGAAGAAGAAGGAAAAGCAGAGCAGAAGAAAGAGAAGAAGAAGAAGAAGAAGAAGAAGAAGAAGAAGAAGAAGAAGAAGAAGAAGAAGAAGAAGAAGAAGAAGAAGAAGAAGAAGAAGAAGCATAAGGAGAAGAATAAGGAGAAGAATAAGGAGAAGCAGTAGAAGCAGAAGAAGCAGAAGCAGGAGAAGCAGAAGCAGAAGAAAAAGAATAAGCAAAAGAAGCAGAAGCAGAAGCAGTGGGAGAAGCAGAAGAAGGAGAAGGAGAAGGAGCAGCAGAAGGAGTAGCAGAAGCAGAAAGAGAAGCAAAAACAGAAGCAGAACAAGAAGGAGAAGCAGGAAAATCAGAAGAAGCAGAAGTAGAAGCAGAAAGAGGAGAAGAAGGAGAAGCAGAAGTAGAATCAGAAGAAACAGAAAAAAAAGAAGAAGAAACAGAAGCAAAAGAAACAGAAGAAGGAGAAGAGCAGAAGCAGAAGCAGAAGGAGAAGCAGAAGCAGAAGGTGAAGCAGAAAGAGAAGCAGGAGAAGCAGAAGAAGCAGGAGAAGCAGAAGCAGAAGAAACAGGAGAAGCCGAAGAAGCAGAAGCAGAATCTGAAGCAGAGGGAGAAACAGAAGAAGCACAATCTGAAGCAGAAGCAGAAGAAACAGTAATAGTAGAATAAGCAGAAGCAGAAGCAGCAAGAGAAGCAGAAGAAGAAGAAGTCGGAGAAGGCGAGAGAGAAAGATTAGGAGTAGGAGAAGCAAAAGGATAAGCAGAAGCAGAAAGAGACGCAGAAGGAAAAGCAGCACGAGAAGTAGGAGAAGCAGGAGAAGCAGAAGCAGGAGAAGCAGAAGAAACAGAAGACGCAGAAGCAGAATGAGAAGCAGAAGGAGAAATTGAAGCAAAAGCAGAAGGAGAAGCAGAAGCAGAAGGAGAAGCAGAAGAAGGAGTAGGAGAAGCAGAAAGAGAAGCAGAAAGAGAAGCAGAACGAGAAGCAGGAGAATCAGAAGCAGGAGAAGCAGAAGCAGAAGAAACAGAAGAAGGAAAAGAAGCAGAAGCAGAAGGAGAAGCAGAAACAGAAGGAAAAGCAAAAAGAGAAGCAGGAGAAGCAGAAGCAGAAGAAGCCGAAGAAGCAGAAGCAGAACCTGAAGCAGAAGGAGAAGCAGCAGGAGCAGAAGAAGCAGAATCTGGAGAAGCAGAAGGAGAAGCAGAAGCAGAAAGAGAAGCAAAAGCAGAAGGAGATGCAGAAGGAGAAGCAGAAGAAACAGAAGAAGCAGAGGCAGTAGCAGAAGAAGCAGAAGATGCAGAAGCAGGAGGAGAAGCAGAAGGAAAAGCAGAATAACGAGAAGGAGAAGGAGAAGGAGAAACATAAGGAGAAGCAGAAAGAGAAGCAGAAGGAGGAGCAGGGGAAGGAAAAGCAGCAGGAGAAGCAGAAAGAGCAGCAGAAGGAGAAGCAGGAGAAGCAGAAACAGTAGAAGCAGAAGCAGAAGAAACAGGAGAAGGACAAGCAGCAGAAGCAGAAGGAGAAGCAGAAACAGAAGGAGAAGCAGAAAGAGAAGGAGGGGAAGCAGAAGAAGCAGAAGCAGGAGAAGCAGAAGCATAAGAATCCGAAGAAGCAGAAGCAGAACCTGAAGCAGAAGGAGAAGCAGAAGAAACAGAAGAAGTAGAAGCAGTAGCGGGTGTAGCAGAAGCAGAACGAGAAGCAGAAGGAAAAGCAGAAGAACAAGAAGGAGAAGGAGAAGCAGAAGGAGAACCAGAAAGAGAAGCAGGTAAAGCAGAAGAAGAAGAAGCAGAAGGAGAAGCAGAAGGAGAAGCAGAAGAAGGAGAAGGAGAAGCAGAAGAAGATGCAGAAGGATAAGCAGAAGAAGCAGAAGCAGAAGGAGAAGAAGGAAAAGCAGAAGAAGCAGAAGCAAAAGGAGAAGCAAAAGAAGGAGAAGGAGAAGCAGAAGAAGAAGCATAAGGACAAGCACAAGCAGAATGAGATGCAGAAGGAGAAGCAGGAGAAAGAGAATAAGCAGAAGCAGAAGTAGAAGCAGAAGCAGAAGGAGAAGCAGCAGAAGAAGTAGAACCAGAAATTCAGGCAGGAGAAACAGAAGAAGCAGAAGCAGAAGCAGAAGGAGAAGCAAAAAGAGAAACAGAAGAAGAAGTAGAAGAACCAGCAGAAGGAGAAGCAGCAGAAGAAGCAGAAAAACAAGCAGGAGAAGCAGAAGCAGAAAGAGAAGTAGAAGCAGAAGAAGCAGAAGAAGAAGAAGAAGCAGTAGAAGCATAAGAAGCAGAAGCAGGAGAAGCAGAATCAGAAGAAAAAGAAGAAGCATAAGAAGCAGAAGCAGAGGGAGAAACAGAAGAAGGAGAAGGAGCAGCAGAAGGTGAAGCAGAAGGAGATGCAGAAGCAGAAAGAGAAGCAGAAACAGAAGGAGAAGAAGAAGGAGAAGTTGGAGAATCAGAAGAAGCAGAAGCAGAAAGAGAAGCAGAAGAAGGAGAAGGAGAAGCAGAAGGAGAAGGACAAGCAGGAGAAGCAGAAGAAGCAGAAGCGGGAGAAGCAGAAGAAGATGAAGAAACAGAAGAAGGAGAAGGAGTAGAACGAGAAGCAGAAGCAGAAGGAGAAGCAGAAAGAGAAGCAGAAGAAGCAGTAGCAGGAGAAGCAGAAGCAGAAGAAACAGAAGAAGCCCAAGAACCAGAAGGAGAACCTGAAGCAGAAGGAAAAGCAGAAGCAGCAGAAGCTGGAAAAGCAGAAGCAGAAGAAACAGAAAAAGCAGAAGAAGCAGAAGCAAAACGAGTAGCAGAAGAAGAAGAAGGAGAAAGAGAAGGATTAGGAGTAGGAGGAGCAGATGCAGAATAAGAAGAAGAAAGAGAAGCAGGAGAAGCAGGAGGAGAAACAGAAGAAGCAGAAGCAGAGGAAGTAGAAGCAGAAGAAGAATGAGAAGCACAAGAAGGAGAAATTGAAGGAGAAGGAGAAGGAGACGGAGAAGCAGGAGGAGAAGTAGGAGAAGCAGAAGAAGAAGAAGAAGGAGAAGCAGAAGCAGAAGAAACAGAAGAAGGAGAAGAGCAGAAGCAGAAGCAGAAGGAGAAGCAGAAGCAGAAGGAGAAGCAGAAGAAGCAGAAGCTGAAGCAGAAGAAGAAGAAACAGAAAAAGCAGAAGAAGCAGAAGAAGAAGCAGCAGGAGAACCAGAAGAAGAAGAAGGAGAAAGAGAAGGATTAGGCGTAGGAGAAACAGAAGGATAAGCAGAAGCAGAAAGAGAAGGAGAAGGAGAAGGAGGAGAAGCAGGAGAAGCAGAATGAGCAGAAGCAGGAGAAGCAGAAGCATAATGAAAGGCAGAAGAAGGAGAAATTGAAACAGAAGAAGATGCAGAAGGAGAAGCAGAAGCAGTAGTAGAAACAGAAGAAGGAGAAGCAGAAGGAGAAGCATAAAGAGAAACAGAAGGAGAAGCAGGAGAAGCAGAAGCAGGAGAAGCAGAATCAGAAGAAATAGAAGAAGGATAAGAAGCAGAAGCAGAAAGAGAAGCAGAAACAGAAGGAGAAGCAGAAATAGAAGCAGAAGAAGCCGAAGAAGCAAAAGGAGAACCTGAAGCAGAAGGTGAAGCTGGAGAAGCAGCAGAAGAAGAATCTGGAGAAGAAGAAGGAGAACCAGAAGGAGAAGCAGAAGCAGAAAGAGATTCAAATGCAGAAGGAGAAGCAGAAGAAACAGAAGAAGCAGAAGCAGTAGCAGAAGAAGCTGAAGATGCAGAAGCAGAAAGAGAAGCAGAAGGAATAGCAGAAGAATGAGAAGGAGAAACAGAAGGAGAAGCAGAAGGAGAAGCAGAAGAAGCAGAAGGAGAAGCAGAAGAAGAAACAGAAGCAGAAGAAGCAGCAGATGGAGAAGCAGAAGCAGAAGGAGATGCAGAAGGAGAAGCAAGAGAAGCAGAAGCAGTAGAAAAAGAATAAGCATAAGAAGAAGAATCAGAGGGAGTAGGAGAAGACGGAGAAGGAGCAGCAAAAGGAGAAGCAAAAGGATAAGCAGAAGGAGAAGAAGATGCAGAAGGAGAAGCAGCAGAAGCAGAAGAAGCAGAAGGAGAAGCAGAAGTAGGAGAAGGAGAAGGAGAAGGAGAAGGAGAAGGAAGGGCAGCAGAAGCAATAGGAGAAGCAGAAGGAGAAGCAGAAGCAGAATGAGAAGCAAAAAGAGAAGCAGTACAAGCAGAAGAAACAGGAAAAGCAGAAGCAGAAGAAAGAGAAGAAGAAGAAGAAGAAGAAGAAGAAGAAGAAGAAGAAGAAGAAGAAGAAGAAGAAGAAGAAGAAGAAGAAGAAGCATAAGTAGAAGCATCAGGAGAAGCAGTAGAAGCAGAAGAAGCAGAAGCAGGAGAAGCAGAAGCAGTAGAAAAAGAATAAGCATAAGAAGAAGAATCAGTGGGAGAAGCAGAAGAAGGAGAAGTAGCAGCAGAAAGAGAAGTAGAAGGAGAATCAGAAGGAGAAGCAGAAGAAGGAGTAGCAGAAGCAGAAGAAGAAGCAGCAGGAGAAGCAGAAGCAGAAGAAGATGCAGAACGAGAAGCAGGAGAAGCAGAATAAGCAGAAGCAGAAGGAGAAGCAGAAGTAGGAGAAGGAGAAGGAGAAGGAAGGGCAGCAGAAGCTATAGGGAAGCAGAAGCAAATGAGAAGCAGAAAGAGAAAGAGAAGAAGAAGAAGATGATGAAGAAGAAGAAGAAGAAGAAGAAGAAGAAGAAGAAGAAGAAGAAGAAGAAGAAGAAGAAGAAGAAGAAGAAGAAGAAGAAGAAGGAGGAGGTGGAGGAGGAGGAAGAAGAATAGAAGAAGAAGAAGAAGAAGAAGAAGAAGAAGAAGAAGAAGAAGAAGAAGAAGAAGAAGAAGAAGAAGAGGAAGAAGAAGGAGCAGCATAAGGAGAAGCATAAGGAGAAGCAGTAGAAGCAGAAGCAGGAGAAGCAGAAGCAGAAGAAAAAGAATAAGCAAAAGAAGCAGAAGCAGAAGCAGTGGGAGAAGCAGAAAAAGGAGAAGCAGAAAGAGGAGAAGAAGGAGAAGCAGAAGTAGAATCAGAAGAAACAGAAGAAGAAGAAGCAGAAGAAACAGAAGCAAAAGAAACAGAAGAAGGAGAAGAGCAGAAGAAGAAGCAGAAGGAGAAGAAGAGGCAGAAGGAGAAGCAGAAAGAGAAGCAGGATAAGCAGAAGATGCAGGAGAAGTACAAGAAGAAGATGAAGAAGGCGAAAGAGAAGGATTAGGAGTAGGAGAAGAAAAAGGATAAGCAGAAGCAGAAAGAGACGCAGAAGGAGAAGCAGCACGAGAAGGAGGAGAAGCAGAAGCAGGAGAAGCAGAAGAAACAGAAGACGCAGAAGCAGAATGAGCAGCAGAAGAAGAAATTGAAGCAGAAGCAGAAGGAGAAGCAGAAGCAGAAGGAGAAGCAGAAGAAGGAGAAGGAGAAGAAGAAAGAGAAGCAGAACGAGGAGCAGGAGAAGCAGAAGCAGGAGAAGCAGAAGCAGAAGAAACAGAAGGAGAAGCAGCAGAAGAAGAAGAAGAAGAAGAAACAGAAGGAAAAGCAGAAAGAGAAGCAGGAGAAGCAGAAGAAGCAGCAGCAGGAGAAGCAGAAGCAGAAGAAGCCTAAGAAGCAGAAGCAGAACCTGAAGCAGAAGGACAAGCAGCAGAAGCAGAAGAAGCAGAATATGGAGAAGCAGAAGGAGAAGCAGAAGCAGAAAGAAAAGCAAAAGCAGAAGGAGAAGCAGAAGGAGAAGCAGAAAAACAGAAGAAGCAGAGGCAGTAGCAGAAGAAGCAGAAGATGCAGAAGCAGAAGGAGAAGCAGAAGTAAAAGCAGAAGAACGAGAAGAAGGAGAAACAGAAGGAGAAGC
>NW_012289735.1:0-4326 GCF_000151885.1 Dipodomys ordii | reverse complement strand
TCAAGAAGCAGCAGAAGGAGAAGCAGCAGAAGAAGCAGAAAAACAAGCAGGAGAAGCAGAAGCAGAAAGAGAAGCAGAAGCAGAAGAATCAGAAGAAGCAGAAGCAGAAGAAGAAGCAGTAGAAGCACAAGAAGCAGAAGCATGAGATGCAGAAGCAGAAGATAAAGAAGAAGCATAAGAAGCAGAAGCTGAAGCAGAGGGAGAAACAGAAGAAGGAGAAGGAGCAGCAGAAGGAGATGCAGAAGGAGAAAGAGAAGCAGAAACAGAAGGAGAAGGAGGAGGAGAAGTTGGAGAATCAGAAGAAGCAGAAGCAGAAGCAGAAAGAGAAGCAGAAGAAGGAGAAGGAGAAGCAGAAGTAGAAGGACAAGCAGGAGAAGCAGAAGAAGCAGAAGCGGGAGAAGCAGCAGCAGAAGAAGAAACAGAAGAAGGAGAAGGAGCGGAAGGAGAAGCAGAAGTAGAAGGAGAAGCAGAAAGAGAAGTAGAAGAAGCAGTAGCAGGAGAAGCAGAAGGAGAAGAAACAGAAGAAGCCCAAGAAGTAGAAGGAGAACCTGAAGCAGAAGGTGAAGCAGAAGCAGCAGAAGCTGGAAAAGCAGAAGCAGAAGAAATAGAACAAGCAGAAGAAGCAGTAGCAGAAGCAGAACGAGAAGCAGAAGAAGAAGAAGGGGAAAGAGAAGGAGTAGGAGTAGGAGGAGCAGAAGCATAATTTAGAAGCAGAAGAGAAGCAGATGGAGAAGCAGAAAGAGAAACAGAAGAAGCAGAAGCAGGAGAAGCAGAAGAAGAATGGAAGCACAAGAAGGAGAAATTGAAGGAGAAGGAGAATGAGACGGAGAAGCAGAAGGAGAAGTAGGAGAAACAGAAGAAGAAGTAGAAGGAGAAGCAGAAGCAGAAGAAACAGAAGAAGGAGAAGAGCAGAAGCAGAAGCAGAAGGAGAAGCAGAAGCAGAAGGAGAAGCAGAAGAAGCAGAAGCTGAAGCAGAAGATGAAGAAACAGAAAAAGCAGAAGAAGCAGAAGAAGAAGCAGCAGGAGAAGCAGAAGAAGAAGAAGGAGAAAGAGAAGGATTAGGCGTAGGAGAAACAGAAGGATAAGCAGAAACAGAAAGAGAAGGAGAAGGAGAAGCAGGAGAAGCAGGAGAAGCAGAAGGAGCAGAAGCAGGAGAAGCAGAAGCATAATGAAAGGCAGAAGAAGGAGAAATTGAAACAGAAGAAGATATAGAAGGAGAAGCAGAAATAGAAGCAGAAGGAGCCGAAGAAGCAAAAGGAGAACCTGAAGCAGAAGGAGAAGCTGGAAAAGCAGAAGAAGAAGAATCTGGAGAAGAAGAAGGAGAACCAGAAGGAGAAGCAGAAGCAGAAAGAGAAACAAAAGCAGAAGGAGAAGCAGAAGAAACAGAAGAAGCAGAATCAGTAGCAGAAGAAGCTGAAGATGCAGAAGCAGAAAGAGAAGCAGAAGGAATATCAGAAGAACGAGAAGGGGAAATAGAAGGAGAAGCAGAAGGAGAAGCAGGAAAAGCAGAGGAAACAGAAGCAGACGGAGAAGCAGAAGAAGGAGAAGGAGAAGCAAGAGCAGAAGAAGCAGAAGGAAAAGCAAAAGCAGAAGGAGATGCAGAAGGAGAAGCAGGAAATGCAGAAGACACAGAAGCAGAAGGAGAAGAAGAAGGTGAAGAATCAGAATCAGAAGAAGCAGAAGCAGAAATAGAAAGAGAAGCCGACGAAGAGAAGCAGAACGAGAAGCAGGAGAAGCAGAAGAAGCACAAGCGGGAGAAGCAGAAGAAGAAGAAGCAGAAGAAGGAGAAGGAGCAGAAGCAGAAGGAGAAGCAGAAGGAGAAGCAGAAAGAGAAGCAGGAAAAGCAGAAGAAGCAGAAGCAGGAGAAGCAGAAGGAGAAGAAACAGGAGAAGGACAAGATGCACAAAGAGAAGCAGTAGAAGCAGAAGAGGCAGGAAAAGCAGAAGCAGAAGAAAGAGAAGAAGAAGAAGAAGCAGCAGCATAAGGAGAAGCATAAGGAGAAGCATAAGGAGAAGTATAAGGAGTAGCAGTAGAAGCAGAAGAAGCAGAAGCAGGAGAAGCTGAAGCAGAAGAAAAAGAATAAGCAAAAGAAGCAGAAGCAGAAGCAGTGAGAGAAGCAGAAGAAGGAGAAGGAGAAGGAGCAGCAGAAGGAGAAGTAGAAGCAGAAAGAGAAGCAGAAACAGAAAGAGAACAAGAAGGAGTAGCAGGAGAATCAGAAGAAGCAGAAAGAGAAGGAGAAGAAGGAGAAGCAGAAGTAGAATCAGAAGAAACAGAAGAAGAAGAAGAAGAAGAAGAAGAAGAAGAAGAAGAAGAAGAAGAAGAAGAAGAAACAGAAGCAAAAGAAACAGAAGAAGGAGAAGAGCAGAAGCAGAAGCAAAAGGAGAAGCAGAAGCAGAAGGAGAAGCAGAAAGAGAAGCAGGAGAACCAGAAGAAGCAGGAGAAGCAGAAGCAGAAGAAACAGGAGAAGCCGAAGAAGCAGAAGCAGAATCTGAAGCAGAAGGAGAAACAGAAGAAGCACAATCTGAAGCAGAAGCAGAAGAAACAGAAATAGTAGAATAAGCAGAAGCAGAAGCACCAGGACAAGCAGAAGAACAAGAAGGAGAAGGCGAAAGAGAAGGATTAGGAGTAGCAGAAGCAAAAGGATAAGCAGAAGCAGAAAGAGACGCAGAAGGAGAAGCAGCACGAGAAGTTGGAGAAGCAGGAGAAGCAGAAGCAAGAGAAGCAGAAGAAACAGAAGACGCAGAAGCAGAATGAGAAGCAGAAGGAGAAATTGAAGCAGAAGGAGAAGGAGAAGCAGAAGAAGGAGAAGGAGAAGCAGAAAGAGAAGCAGAAAGAGAGAAAAGCACAACGAGAAGCAGAAGCAGAAGCAGGAGAAGCAGAAGCAGAAGAAACATAAGAAGGAGAAGAAGCAGAAGCAGAAGGAGAAGCAGAAACAGAAGGAAAAGCAGAAATAGAAGCAGGAGCAGCAGAAGAAGCAGCAGCAGGAGAAGCAGAAACAGAAGAAGCCGAAGAAGCAGAAGCAGAACCTGAAGCATAAGGAGATACAGGAGAAGCAGAAGAAGCAGAATCTGGAGAAGCAGAAGGAGAAGCAGAAGCAGAAAGAGAAGCAAAAGCAGAAGGAGAAGCATAAGGAGAAGCAGAAGAAACAGAAGAAGCAGAGGCAGTAGCAGAAGATGTAGAAGCAGAAGAAGAAGCAGAAGGAAAAGCAGAAGAACGAGAAGGAGAAGGAGAAGGAGAAACAGAAGGAGAAGCAGAAAGAGAAGCAGAAGAAGGAGCAGGAGAAGGAAAAGCAGCAGGAGAAGCAGAAAGAGAAGCAGAAGGAGAAGCAGGAGATGCAGAAACAGGAGAAGCAGAAGCAGAAGAAACAGGAGAAGGACAAGAAGCAGAAGCAGAAGGAGAAGCAGAAACAGAAGGAGAAGCAGAAAGAGAAGGAGGGAAAGGAGAAGAAGCAGAAGCAGGAGAAGCAGAAGCATAAGAATGCGAAGACGCAGAAGCAGAACTTGAAGCAGAAGCAGAATCTGGAGAAGCAGAAGCAGAAAGAGAAGCAAAAGCAAAAGGAGAAGCATAAGGAGAAGCAGAAGAAACAGAAGAAGCAGAGACAGTAGCAGAAGATGTAGAAGCAGAAGGAGAAGCAGAAGGAAAAGCAGAAGAACGAGAAGGAGAAGGATAAGGAGAAACAGAATGAGAAGCAGAAAGAGAAGCAGAAGAAGGAGCAGGAGAAGGAAAAGCAGCAGGAGAAGCAGAAAGAGAAGCAGAAGGAGAAGCAGGAGATGCAGAAACAGGAGAAGCAGAAGCAGAAGAAACAGGAGAAGGACAAGAAGCAGAAGCAGAAGGAGAAGCAGAAACAGAAGGAGAAGCAGAAAGAGAAGGAGGGAAAGCAGAAGAAGCAGAAGCAGGAGAAGCAGAAGCAGAAGAAGGCGAAGACGCAGAAGCAGAACCTGAAGCAGAAGGAGAAGCAGGAGAAGCAGAAGAAGCAGAATCTGGAGAAGCAGAATGAGAAGCAGAAGGAGAAGCAGAAGCAGAAAGACAATCAAAGGCAGAAGGAGAAGCAGAAGAAACAGAAGAAGTAGAAGCAGTAGCAGGTGTAGCAGAAGCAGAAGGAAAAGCAGAAAAACAGGAAGGAGAAGGAGAAACAGAAGGAGAAGTAGAAGGAGAAGCAGATAGAGAAGCAGGTAAAGCAGAAGAAGAAGAAGCAGAAGGAGAATCAGAAGGAGAAGCAGAAGAAGGAGAAGGAGAAACTGAAGCAGAAGCAGAATGAGAAGCAGGAGAAGCAGATGATGCAGATGCAGAAGGAGAAGCAGGAGAAGCAGAGTCTGGAGAAGCAGA
>NW_012289734.1:0-10048 GCF_000151885.1 Dipodomys ordii | reverse complement strand
TCACCGCTGTGTGCCCCCTTTGTTCCCTTCTGTGTCCTGCTGTGTTCCCTGCTGTGTCCACGCTGTGTCCAGCTGTGTCCCCGCTGTGTAACGTTGTGTCCCCCTTTGTGTCCCTTTCTGTCCCCCACTGTGTCCCTGCTGTGTCCCGCTGTGTCCCGCTGTGTCCCGCTGTGTACCCCACAGTGTCCTGCTGTGTCGCCCGATGTGTCCCGCTGTGTCCCCACACTGTCCCGCTGTGTCCCCTGCTGTGTCCCGCTGTGTCCCCGACTGTGTCCCCCGCTGTATCCTGCTCTTTCACGCTGTGTCCTGCTGAGTCCTTGCTGTGTCCCAATTTGTGTCCTGCTGTGGCTCTCTGGGTCCCCCGCTCGGTCCCGCTGTGTCCCCATCTGTCACACTGTGTCCTCGCTGTGTATCACTCCGTGTCCTGCTGTGTCCTTGCTGTGTCCACCACTGTGTCCTCGCTGTGACCCGATGTGTCCCTGCTGTGTCCCCCGCTGTGTCACGCTGTGTCCCAGGCTGTGTCCCCCACTGTGTCCCGCTCTTTCCCGCTGTGTCCCGCTATGTCCTTGCTGTGTCCCCATTTGTGTCCCGCTGTGTCCTCTCTGTGTCCCCCGCTGTGTCCCACTGTGTCCCCATGTGTCACGCTGTGTCCTCTCTGTGTCCCCCGCTGTGTCCCACTGTGTCCTCGCTGTGTCCAACACTGTGTTCCCGCTGTGACCCGCTGTGTCCCTGCTGTGTCCCTGCTGTGTCCCGCTGTGTCCCGCTGTGTCCCGCTGTGTCCCCGATGTCCCCCGCTGTGTCCCACTGTGTCCAACTGTGTCCCGCTGTGTCCTCCGCTATATCCTGCTCTATCCCCCGCTGTGTCCCGCTGTTCCCGCTGTTTCCCTTCTGTATCCTCGATGTGTCCCACTGTGTACCCCACTGTGTCCCGCTCTGACCCGCTGTGTCCCCCGCTGTGTTCCCCTCTGTGTCCTGCTGTGTCCGGCTGTGTCCCGCTGTGTCCTCGCTGTGTCCCAACAGTGTCCCGCTGTGTCCCGCTGTGTCCCCCGCTATATCCTGCTCTATCCCCCGCTGTGTCCCGCTGTGTTCCGCTGTTTCCCTGCTGTATCCCCGATGTGTCTCACTATGTACCCCACTGTGTCCCGCTCTGACCCGCTGTGTCCCCCGCTGTGTTCCCCTCTGTGTCCTGCTGTGTCCGGCTGTGTCCCGCTGTGTCCTCGCTGTGTCCCAGCTGTGTCCCGCTGTGTCCCCGTTGTTCCCCGGTTTGTCCCCACGGTCCCCCGCTGTGTCCCTCGCTGTGTACCTCTGTGTCCTGCTCTGTCCTCGCTTTGTCCCCGCGATGTCCCGCTGTGTCCCCGCTGTGTCCCTGCTGTATTCCACTCTCTACCACTGTGTGCAGCTCTGTGTCCCCTGCTGTGTCCCCGCTGTGTCCCGCAGTATCCCGGTGTGTCCTGCTTTGTCCCCTACTGTGTCCCGCTGTTTACCACTGTGCCCCTGCTGTGTCCCTGCTGTGTCCCGCTGTGTACCCCGCTGTGTCCCACTGTGTTTCGCTGTGTGCCCCCTTTGTTCCCCTCTGTGTCCTGCTGTGTCCCCTGCTGTGTGCCCGCTGTGTCCCGCTGTGTCCCCGCTGTTAACGCTGTGTCCCACTTTGTGTCCCTTTGTGTCCCCCGCTGTGTCCCTGCTGTGTCCCCACTGTGTCCTGCTGTTTCCCTGCTGTGTCCCCTGCTGTGTCCCGCTGTGTCCCCGGCTGTGTCCCCCGCTGTGTCCCGCTCTTTCACGCTGTGTCCTGCTGTGTCCTTGCTGTGTCCCCATTTGTGTCCCGCTGTGTCCTCGCTGGGTCCCGCTGTGTCCCCATGTGTCACGCTGTGTCCTCGCTGTGTATCACTCTGTGTCCCGCTGTGTCCTTGTGTCCCCCACTGTGTCCCCGCTGTGACCCGATGTGTCCCTGCTGTGTCCCCCGCTGTGTCCCGCTGTGTCCCGCTGTGTCCCCGGCTGTGTCCCCTGCTGTGTCCCGCTCTTTCACGCTGTGCCCCGCTGTGTCCTTGCTGTGTACCCCTTTGTGTCCCGCTGTGTCCTCGCTGTGTCCCACACTGTGTCCCCGCTGTGACCTGCTGTGTCACTGCTGTGTCCCTGCTGTGTCCCGCTGTGTCCCCCTGTGTCCCCGATGTCCCCCGCTGTGACCCGTTGTGTCCCCGCTGTCTGCATGTGTGTCCCCGCTGTCCCCCGCTGTGTCCCCCACTGTGTCCCGCTGTGTCCTCGCTGTGTCCCCAGCTGTGTCCCGCTGTGTCCCCTGCTGTGTCCCCCACTGTGTCCCGCTGTGTCCCCCGCTGTGTCCCGCTGTGTCCTGCTGTGTCCCCGCTGTCCGCTGGTGTGTCACCGCTGTCCCCCGCTGTGTCCTCCGCTGTGTCCCGCTGTGTCTTCGCTGTGTCTCACTGTGTCCCCGCTTTGTCTCCGCTGTGTCCTGCTGTGTCCCTGGTGTGTTCTCGCTGTGTAACCGCTGAGTCCCTCTGTGTCCCCGCTGTGTCCCATTGTGTCTCCCGCTGTGTCCCCGCTGTGTCCCCCACTGTGTCCCCGCTGTGTCCCGCTGTGTCCCGCTGTGTCCCCACTGTGTCCCGATGTGTACCGCTGTGCCTGCCTCTGTGTACCCCGCTGTGTCCTGCTGTGTCCCCCGCTGTGCCTGCTGTGTCCTTGCTGTGGCCCCCGCTGTTTCCCACTGTTTCCCCGCTGTGTCACCCGCTGTGTCCCCAGCTGTGTCCGCCTGTGTCCCGCTGTGTTCCCCTGTGTCCCCCGCTGTGTCCCGCTGTGTCCTTTGATGTATCCCCAGCTGAGTCCCGCTGTGTCCCCCGCTGTTTACCGCTGTGTTCCCCACTGTGCCCCGCTGTGTTCCCGCTGTGTGCCCGCTCTGTCCCGCTGTGTTCCGTTGTGTCCCTCTGTGTCCCCCTGTGTCTCTGCTGTTTCCCACTGTGACCCCCGCGCTGTCCTGCTGTGTCCCGCTGTGTCCCGATGTGTCCCGCTGTGTTGCCGCTTTGTCACTGCTGTGTCTCACTGTGTCCCGCTGTGTCCACGCTGTGTCCCGCTCTGTCCCAGGCTGTGTCCCGCTGTGTCCCCCGCTGTGTTCTGCTGTGTCGGTGCTGTGTCCCGATGTGTCCCCGCTGTGTACCGCTGTATCTCCGCTGTCCCCTGCTGTGTCCCTGCTGTCCCCAGGCGTGTCCCCGCTGTCCCCCGCTGTATCCCCCTCTGTGTCCAACTGTGTCCCGTTTTGTCCCGCTGTGTCCCGCTGTGTCCCCCCTCTGTCCCCGCTGTGTCCTCACTGTGCCCCCGCTGTCCCCCGCTGTGTCCCGGTGTGTCCCCGCTGTCCCCAGCTGTGTCACCGCTGTCACCCGCTGTGTCCCCAGCTGTGTCCCCGCTATGTTCCGCTGTATCCCGTGGTGTCTGACTTTGTGCCCCGCTGTGTCCCCCGCTGTGTCCCCGCTGTGTCCCGCTCTGTCCCCACTGTGTCCCGCTGTGTCCCGCTGTGTCCCCTGCTGTGTCCGGTTGTGTTTCCCGATGTGTCCCGCTGTGTATTGCTGTGTACTGGCTGTGTCCCGCTGTGTACCCATGTGTCCCCGCTATGTCCCCGCTTTGTCCCCCTGCAGTCCCCCGCTGTGTCCCCAATGTGTTCCGCTGTGTCCCCGCTGTGTCTCCCTGCTGTCCCCCGCTGTGTCCCCTCTGTGTCCCGCTGTGCCTTCGCTGTGTCCCACTGTGTCCTTGCTGTGTCCCCGCTGTTTCCCGCTGTGTCCTGCTGTGTCCGGCTGTATCCCCGCTGTCCCCCGCTGTGTCCCGTGCTGTATCCCCGCTGTGTCCAGCTGTGTCCCGTTTTGTCCCGCTGTGTCCCGCTGTGTCCCCGCTTTGTCCCGTGCTTTGTCCCCTCTGTGTCCCGCTGTGTCCCGCTGTGTCCCCCGTTGTGTCCTGCTGTGTCCCCTGCTGTGTCCCCCGCTGTGTCCTGCTGTGTCCCGTTGTGTTCTCGCTGTGTCCCGCTCTGTCCCGCTGTGTTCCGCTGTGTCCTGCTGTGTCCGCCTCTGTGTCCCCCGCTTTGTCGCACTGTGTCCCCGCTGTTTCCCCTCTGTGTCCCCACTGGGTCCCACTGTGTCCCGGCTGTGTCCCCGCTGTGTCCCGCTGTGTCCCTGGTGTGTCCTCATTGTGTAACTGCTATGTCCCTCTGTGTCCCCGCTGTGTCCCACTGTGTCCCGCAGTGTCGCCCTATGTCCCCTCTGTGTCCTCACTGTATCCCCTGCTGTGTCCCACTGTGTCCCCCGCTGTGTGCCGCTGTGTCCCTACTGTGTCCCAGCTGTGTCCCGCTGTGTCCCAGCTGTGTCCCGCTGTGTCCCCGTTGTTCCCCGGGTTGTCCCCATTGTCCCCCTCTGTGTCCCTCGCTGTGGACCTCTGTGTCTCTCTCTGTCCTCACTTTGTTCCTGCGATGTCCCGCTGTGGCACCGCTGTGGCTCTGCTGTGTTCCATTCTCTCCCGCTGTGTGCAGCTCTGTGTCCCCCGCTGTGTCCATCGCTGTGTCCCCGTTGTTCCCCGGTTTGTCCACACTGTCCCCCGCTGTGTCCTTCGCTGTGTACCTCTGTGTCCCGCTCTGTCCTCGCTTTGTCCCCGCGATGTCCCGCTGTGTCCTGCTGTGTCCCCTGCTGTGTCCCCGCTGTGTCCCCTCTGTGTAACGCTGTATCCCCCTTTGTGTCCCGCTGTGTCCCCTGCTGTGTCCCTGCTGTGTCCCTTTGTGTCCCGCTGTGTCCCCCACAGTGTCCTGCTGTGTCGCCCGATGTGTCCCGCTGTGTCCCGCTCTGTCCCCATGTCACGCTGTGTCCTCGCTGTGTGTCCTTCTGTTTCCCGCTGTGTCTTCGCTGTGTCCCCCACTGTGTCCCGCTCTTTCCCGCTGTGTCCCGCTGTGTCCTTGCTGTATCCGCAGCTGTGTCCCACTGTGTCCCCCACTGTGTCCCCGGTGTGTCTTCCTGTGTCCCGCTGTGTCCTCGCTGTGTCCTTCTGTATCCCGCTGTGTCTCCCGCTGTGTCCCCCACTATTTCCCCGCTGTGTTCCGCTGTGTCCCCCGCTTTGTTCCCCGCTGTGTCCCGCTGTGGCCCGATACGTCCCACTGTGTCCGCTACAGTGTCCCCCACTGTGTCCCTTTGTGTACCCCACTGTGTCCCGCTGTGTCACCCGTTGTGTTCCCCGCTGTGTCCCCCGCTGTGTCCCCACTGTGTGCGGCTGTACCCCGCTGTGTCCCTGGCTGTGACCCCCGCTGTGTCCCGCTCTTTCCTGCTGTGTCCCGCTGTGTCCCCGCTGTGTCCCTGCTGTGTCCCGCTGTGTCCCTGGTGTGTCCTCGCTGTGTAACCTCTATGTCCCTCTGTGTCCCCGCTGTGTCCCGCTGTGTCCCGCAGTGTCCCCCTATGTCCCCGCAGTGTCCTCGCTGTGTCCTTCTGTATCCCGCTGTGTCCCCCATTATTTCCCCGCTGTGACCCACTGTGTCCCGCAGTGTCCCGGCTGTGTCCTCTCTGTATCCCCAGCTGTGTCCCACTGTGCCCCTGCTGTGTCCCCGCCGTGTCCCCGCTGTGTCCTCCTATGTCCCGCTGTGTCCTCGATGTGTCCTTCTGTATCCCGCTGTGTCCCCCACTGTGTCCCCCACTATTTCCCCGCTGTGTCCCGCTGTGTCCCCCGCTGTATTCCCTGCTGTGTCCCGCTGTGTGCGGTACAGTGTCCCCCACTGTGTCCCTTTTTTGTACCCCACTGTGTCCCGCTGTGTCACCTGCTGTGTCCCCTGCTGTGTCTCCGCTATGTTCCGCTGTATCCGGTGGTGTCTGATTTTGTGCCCCGCTGTGTCCCCCGCTGTGTCCCCGCTGTGTCCTGCTCTGTCCCCACTGTGTCCCGCTGTGTCCCGCTGTGTCCCCCGCTGTGTCCCGCTGTGTCCCCCGCTGTGTCCGGTTGTGTTTCCCGCTGTGTCCCGCTGTGTATTGCTGTGAACCGGCTGTGTCCCGCTGTGTACTGATTTGTCTCCGCTGTGTCTCCCTGCTGTCCCCCACTGTGTCCCCACTGTGTTCCGCTCTGTCCCCGCTGTGTCCCCGCTGTGTCTCCCTGCTGTTTCCCGCTGTGTCCCCTCTGTGTCCCGCTCTGTCTTCGCTGTGTCCCACTGTGTCCTCGCTGTGTCCGGCTGTGTCGCCGCTGTCCCCCGCTGTGTCCCCTGCTGTGTCCCCGCTGTGTCCCGTTTTGTCCCGCTGTGTCCCGCTGTGTCCCCGCTTTGTCCCCTGTTTTATCCTGTCTGTGTCCCGCTGTGTCCCGCTGTGACCCACGCTTTGTCCCGCTGTGTGCCCTGCTGTGTCCCCTGCTGAGTCCCGCTTTCTCCTTGCTGTGTCCCCTGCTGTGTCCCACTGTGTCCTTGCTGTGTCCCCCGCTGTGTCCTGCTGTGTCCCCCGCTGTGTCCCCCACTGTGTCCCGCTGTGTCCTCCGCTGTGTCCCGCTGTGTCCCGCTGTGTCCACGCTGTCCGCGGGTGTGTTAGCGCTGTCCCCCGCTGTATCCCACGCTGTGTCCCGCTGTGTCCTCGCTGTGTCTCACTTTGTCCCGCTGTGTCTCCGCTGTGTCCCGCTGTGTCCCTGGTGTGTCCTCGCTGTGTAACCGCTGAGTCCCTCTGTGTCCCCGCTGTGTCCCACTGTGTCCCCCGCTGTGTCCCCGCTGTGTCCCCGCTGTGTCCTCCTGTGTCCCGCTGTGTCCTCGCTGTGTCCTTCTGTATCCCGCTGTGTCCCCCGCTGTGTCCCCCACTATTTCCCCGCTGTGACCCGCTGTGACCATGCTGTGTCCCCCAGCTGTGTCCCGCTGTGTCCCGCTGTGTTCCCTGCTGTGTCCCGCTGTGTCCCGCTGTGTCCCGCTGTGTGCCTGCTCTCCCCCGGTGTGTCCCCCGCTGTGTCCCGCTGTATTCTGCTTTGTCCCCGCTGTGGCCCGCTGTGTCCTGCTCTGTCCGCCTCTATGTCCCAAGCTGTATCCTGCTGTGTCCCTGCTGTGTCCCCGCTGTGTCCCGCTGTGTCCCACTGTATCCCCGCTGTGTCCTCTCTGTGTCCTTCTGTATCCCGCTGTGTCCCCCACTATTTCCCCGCTGTGAAATGCTGTGTCCCGCAGTGTCCCTGCTGTTTCCTCGCTGTATCCCCAGCTGTGTCCCGCTGTGTCCCTGGTGTGTCCTCGCTGTGTAATCTCTATGTCCCTCTGTGTCCCCGCTGTGTGCCGCAGTGTCCCCCTATGTCCCCTCTGTGTCCTCTCTGTGTCCTTCTGTATCCCGCTGTGTCCCTCACTATTTCCCCGCTGTGAAATGCTGTGTCCCGCAGTGTCCCTGCTGTTTCCTCGCTGTATCCCCAGCTGTGTCCCGCTGTGTCCCCGCTGTGTCCCCGGTGTGTCCCTCTGTGTCCCCGCTGTGTCCCACTCTGTCCCCACTGTGTCCTGCTTTGTCCCGATGTGTCCCCCGCTGTGTCCCGCTGTGTGCCCCGCTGTGTCCGGTTGTGTTTCCCGCTGTGTCCTGCTGTGTCCTGCTGTGTACACCCTGTGTCCTGCTGTGTACCGATGTGTCCCCGCTATGTCCCCGCTGTGTCTCCCTGCTGTCCCCCACTGTGTCCCCACTGTGTTCCGCTGTGTCCCCGCTGTGTCTCCCTGCTGTCCCCCGCTGTGTCCCCTCTGTGTCCCGCTGTGTCCCGCTGTGTCCTCGCTGTGTCCCCGCTGTTTCACGCTGTGTCCTGCTGTGTCCGGTTGTGTCCCCGCTGTCCCCCGCTGTGTCCCCTGCTGTGTCCCCGCTGTTTCCAGCTGTGTCCCGTTTTGTCCTGCTGTGTCCCCGCTTTCTCCCCCGCTTTGTCCCCGCTGTGTCCCGCTGTGTCCCGCTGTGTCCCCCGCTGTTTCCCGCTGTGTCCCCTGCTGTGTCCCCGCTGTGTCCCGCTGTGTCCCCTCTGTGTAACGCTGTGTCCCCCTTTGTGTCCTGCTGTGTCCCCTGCTGTGTCCCTGCTGTGTCCCTTTGTGTCCCGCTGTGTCCCCCACAGTGTCCTGCTGTGTCGCCCGATGTGTCCCGCTGTGTCCCGCTCTGTCCCCATGTCACGCTGTGTCCTCGCTGTGTGTCCTTCTGTTTCCCGCTGTGTCTTCGCTGTGTCCCCCACTGTGTCCCGCTCTTTCCCGCTGTGTCCCGCTGTGTCCTTGCTGTATCCGCAGCTGTGTCCCACTGTGTCCCCCACTGTGTCCCCGGTGTGTCTTCCTGTGTCCCGCTGTGTCCTCGCTGTGTCCTTCTGTATCCCGCTGTGTCTCCCGCTGTGTCCCCCACTATTTCCCCGCTGTGTTCCGCTGTGTCCCCCGCTTTGTTCCCCGCTGTGTCCCGCTGTGTCCCGATACGTCCCACTGTGTCCGCTACAGTGTCCCCCACTGTGTCCCTTTGTGTACCCCACTGTGTCCCGCTGTGTCACCCGTTGTGTTCCCCGCTGTGTCCCCCGCTGTGTCCCCACTGTGTGCGGCTGTACCCCGCTGTGTCCCTGGCTGTGACCCCCGCTGTGTCCCGCTCTTTCCTGCTGTGTCCCGCTGTGTCCCCGCTGTGTCCCTGCTGTGTCCCGCTGTGTCCCTGGTGTGTCCTCGCTGTGTAACCTCTATGTCCCTCTGTGTCCCCGCTGTGTCCCGCTGTGTCCCGCAGTGTCCCCCTATGTCCCCGCAGTGTCCTCGCTGTGTCCTTCTGTATCCCGCTGTGTCCCCCATTATTTCCCCGCTGTGACCCGCTGTGTCCCGCAGTGTCCCGGCTGTGTCCTCTCTGTATCCCCAGCTGTGTCCCACTGTGTCCCCTGCTGTGTCCCCGCCGTGTCCCCGCTGTGTCCTCCTATGTCCCGCTGTGTCCTCGATGTGTCCTTCTGTATCCCGCTGTGTCCCCCGCTGTGTCCCCCACTATTTCCCCGCTGTGTCCCGCTGTGTCCCCCGCTGTATTCCCTGCTGTGTCCCGCTGTGTGCGGTACAGTGTCCCCCACTGTGTCCCTTTTTTGTACCCCACTGTGTCCCGCTGTGTCACCTGCTGTGTCCCCCGATGTGTCCCCCGCTGTGTCCCCACTGTGTGCCACTGTACCCCGCTGTGTCCCCGGCTGTGACCCCCAATGTGTCCCGCTCTTTCCCGCTGTGTCCCGCTGTGTCCCTGGTGTGTCCTCGCTGTGTAACCGCTGAGACCCTCTGTGTCCCCACTGTGTCATGCTGTGTCCCCTGCTGTGTCCCCGCTGTGTCCCGCTGTGTCCTCCTGTGTCCCGCTGTGTCCTCCCTGTGTCCCGCTGTGTCCCCCGCTGTGTCCCTGCTGTGTCCCTTTGTGTCCCGATGTGTCCCTCTGTGTACCCCGCAGTGTCCTGCTGTGTCCCCCGATGTGTCCAGCTGTGTCCCGCTGTGTCCCCACTGTGTCCCGCTGTGTCCCCGCTGTGTCCCCTGCTGTGTCCCGCTGTGTCCCCTGCTGTGTCCCCCGCTGTTTCCCGCTCTTTCCCGCTGTGTCCTTGCTGTGTCCCCATTTGTGTCCCGCTGTGTCCTCTCTGTGTCCCCCGCTGTGTCCTGCTGTGTCCCCATGTGTCACGCTGTGTCCTCTCTGTGTATCCCTCTGTGTCCTGCTGTGTCCTCGCTGTGTCCCCCACTGTGTCCCCGCTGTGACCCGCTGTGTCCCTGCTGTGTCCCTGCTGTGTCCCGCTGTGTCCCTCTGTGTCCCCGATGTCCCCCGCTGTGTCCCGTTGTGTCCCCGCTGTGTCCCCGGTGTGTCCCCGCTGTCCCCAGCTGTTTCACCGCTGTCACCCGCTGTGTCCCCCGCTGTGTCACCCGCTGTGTCCCCCGCTGTGTCCCCGCTATGTTCCACTGTATCCCGTGGTGTCTGACTTTGTGCCCCGCTCTGTCCTCGCTGTGTCCCCCGCTGTGTCTCGCTGTGTCCCCCCTGTTTCCCCGCTGTCCCCCGCTGTGTCCCGGTGTGTCCCCGCTGTCCCCAGCTGTTTCACCGCTGTACACCCGCTGTGTCCCCCGCTGTGTCACCTGCTGTGTCCCCTGCTG
>NW_012289733.1:0-5186 GCF_000151885.1 Dipodomys ordii | reverse complement strand
TCCCTCTGTGTCCCCACTGTGTCCCGCTGTGTCCCGCAGTGTCCTCCTATGTCCCGCTGTGTCCTCGATGTGTCCTTCTGTATCCCGCTGTGTCCCCCGCTGTGTCCCCCACTATTTCCCCGCTGTGTCCCGCTGTGTCCCCCGCTGTATTCCCTGCTGTGTCCCGCTGTGTGCGGTACTGTGTCCCCCACTGTGTCCCTTTTTTGTACCCCACTGTGTCCCGCTGTGTCCCCCGCTGTGTCCCCCGATGTGTCCCCCGCTGTGTCCCCACTGTGTGCCACTGTACCCCGATGTGTCCCCGGCTGTGACCCCCAATGTGTCCCGCTCTTTCCCGCTGTGTCCCGCTGTGTCCCTGGTGTGTCCTCGCTGTGTAACCGCTGAGACCCTCTGTGTCCCCACTGTGTCATGCTGTGTCCCCTGCTGTGTCCCCGCTGTGTCCCGCTGTGTCCTCCTGTGTCCCGCTGTGTCCTCCCTGTGTCCCGGTGTGTCCCCCGCTGTGTCCCTGCTGTGTCCTTTGTGTCCCGCTGTGTCCCTCTGTGTACCCCGCAGTGTCCTGCTGTGTCCCCCGATGTGTCCAGCTGTGTCCCGCTGTGTCCCCACTGTGTCCCGCTGTGTCCCCGCTGTGTCCCCTGCTGTATCCCGCTGTGTCCCCTGCTGTGTCCCCCGCTGTTTCCCGCTCTTTCCCGCTGTGTCCCGCTGTGTCCTTGCTGTGTCCCCATTTGTGTCCCGCTGTGTCCTCTCTGTGTCCCCCGCTGTGTCCTGCTGTGTCCCTATGTGTCACGCTGTGTCCTCTCTGTGTATCCCTCTGTGTCCTGCTGTGTCCAAACTGTGTCCCCCACTGTGTCCCCGCTGTGACCCGCTGTGTCCCTGCTGTGTCCCTGCTGTGTCCCGCTGTGTCCCTCTGTGTCCCCGATGTCCCCCGCTGTGTCCCGTTGTGTCCCCGCTGTGTCCCCGGTGTGTCCCCGCTGTCCCCAGCTGTTTCACGCTGTCACCCGCTGTGTCCCCCGCTGTGTCACCCGCTGTGTCCCCCGCTGTGTCCCCGCTATGTTCCACTGTATCCCGTGGTGTCTGATTTTGTGCCCCGCTCTGTCCTCGCTGTGTCCCCCGCTGTGTCTCGCTGTGTCCCCTCTGTTTCCCTGCTGTCCCCCGCTGTGTCCCGGTGTGTCCCCGCTGTCCCCAGCTGTGTCACCGCTGTCACCCGCTGTGTCCCCCGCTGTGTCACCTGCTGTGTCCCCTGCTGTGTCCCCGCTATGTTCCGCTGTATCCCGTGGTGTCTGATTTTGTGCCCCGCTGTGTCCCCCTCTGTGTCCCCGCTGTGTCCTACTCTGTCCCCACTGTGTCCCGCTGTGTCCCCGATGTGTCCCGCTGTGTCCCCCGCTGTGTCCGGTTGTGTTTCCCGCTGTGTCCCACTGTGTATTGCTGTGAACCGGCTGTGTCCCGCTGTGTACTGATGTGTCCCCGCTGTGTCTCCCTGCTGTCCCCCACTGTGTCCCCACTGTGTTCCGCTGTGTCCCCGCTGTGTCTCCCTGCTGTCCCCCGCTGTGTCCCCTCTGTGTCCCGCTCTGTCTTCGCTGTGTCCCACTGTGTCCTCGCTGTGTCCGGCTGTGTCGCCGCTGTCCCCCGCTGTGTCCCCTGCTGTGTCCCCGCTGTGTCCAGCTGTGTCCCGTTTTGTCCCGCTGTGTCCCGCTGTGTCCCCGCTTTGTCCCCTGTTTTGTCCTGTCTGTGTCCCGCTGTGTCCCGCTGTGACCCACGCTGTGTCCCGCTGTGTGCCCTGCTGTGTCCCCTGCTGAGTCCCGCTTTGTCCTCGCTGTGTCCCCCGCTGTGTCCTGCTGTGTCCCCCGCTGTGTGCCCCACTGTGTCCCGCTGTGTCCTCTGCTGTGTCCCGCTGTGTCTCGCTGTGTCCACGCTGTCCGCGGGTGTGTAAGCGCTGTCCCCCGCTGTATCCCACGCTGTGTCCCGCTGTGTCCTCGCTGTGTCTCACTTTGTCCCGCTGTGTCTCCGCTGTGCCCCGTTGTGTCCCTGGTGTGTCCTCG
The DNA here is from genome assembly GCF_000151885.1 of Dipodomys ordii. NCBI lineage: Eukaryota > Metazoa > Chordata > Mammalia > Rodentia > Heteromyidae > Dipodomys > Dipodomys ordii. The sequence continues at coordinate 3,153 of NW_012289733.1, read as the reverse complement.
CTGTGTAACCGCTGAGTCCCTCTGTGTCCCCGCTGTGTCCCACTGTGTCCCCCGCTGTGTCCCCGCTGTGTCCCCGCTGTGTCCTCCTGTGTCCCGCTGTGTCCTCGCTGTGTCCTGTATCCCGCTGTGTCCCCCGCTGTGTCCCCCACTATTTCCCCGCTGTGACCCACTGTGTCCATGCTGTGTCCCCCAGCTGTGTCCCGCTGTGTCCCGCTGTGTGTCCTGCTGTGTTCCCTGCTGTGTCCCGCTGTGTCCCGCTGTGTCCCGCTGTGTGCCTGCTCTCCCCCGGTGTGTCCCCCGCTGTGTCCCGCTGTATTCTGCTTTGTCCCCGCTGTGGCCCGCTGTGTCCTGCTGTGTCCGCCTCTATGTCCCAAGCTGTATCCTGCTGTGTCCCTGCTGTGTCCCCGCTGTGTCCCGCTGTGTCCCACTGTATCCCCGCTGTGTCCTCTCTGTGTCCTTCTGTATCCCGCTGTGTCCCCCACTATTTCCCCGCTGTGAAATGCTGTGTCCCGCAGTGTCCCTGCTGTTTCCTCGCTGTATCCCCAGCTGTGTCCCGCTGTGTCCCTGGTGTGTCCTCGCTGTGTAATCTCTATGTCCCTCTGTGTCCCCGCTGTGTGCCGCAGTGTCACCCTATGTCCCCTCTGTGTCCTCTCTGTGTCCTTCTGTATCCCGCTGTATCCCCCACTATTTTCCCGCTGTGAAATGCTGTGTCCCGCAGTGTCCCTGCTGTTTCCTCGCTGTATCCCCAGTTGTGTCCCGCTGTGTCCCCGCTGTGTCCCCGGTGTGTCCCTCTGTGTCCCCGCTGTGTCCCCCGCTGTGTCCCACTCTGTCCCCACTGTGTCCCGCTTTGTCCCGCTGTGTCCCCCACTGTGTCCCGCTGTGTCCCCCGCTGTGTCCGGTTGTGTTTCCCGCTGTGTCCCGCTGTGTCCTGCTGTGTACACCCTGTGTCCTGCTGTGTACCGATGTGTCCCCGCTATGTCCCCGCTGTGTCTCCCTGCTGTCCCCCACTGTGTCCCCACTGTGTTCCGCAGTGTCCCCGCTGTGTCCCCGCTGTGTCTCCCTGCTGTCCCCTGCTGTGTCCCCTCTGTGTCCCGCTGTGTCCCGCTGTGTCCTCGCTGTGTCCCCGCTGTTTCACGCTGTGTCCTGCTGTGTCCGGTTGTGTCCCCGCTGTCCCCCGCTGTGTCCCCTGCTGTGTCCCCGCTGTGTCCAGCTGTGTCCCGTTTTGTCCCGCTGTGTCCCTGCTTTCTCCCCCGCTTTGTCCCCGCTGTGTACCGCTGTGTCCCGCTGTGTCCCCCACTGTTTCCCGCTGTGTCCCCTGCTGTGTCCCCCGCTGTGTCCCGCTGTGTCCCGTTGTATCCTTGCTGTTTCCCCGCTGTGTCCTGCTGTGTCCCACTGTGTAGCCGCTGTCCCCCGCTGTGTCCCCTGCTGTGTCCCCCGCTGTGTCCAGCTGTGTCCCCGCTGTTTCCCCGCTGTGTTCTGCTGTGTCCCTGGTGTGTCCTCACTGTGTAACCGCTAAGTCTCTCTGTGTCCACGCTGTGTCCCACTGTGTCCCCCGCTGTTTCCCCTCTGTGTCCCCGCTGTGTCCTCCTGTGTCCCGCTGTGTCCTCGCTGTGTCCTTCTGTATCCTGCTGTGTCCCCCGCTGTGTCCCCCACTATTTCCCCGCTGTGACTTGCTGTGTCCATGCTCTGTACCCCTCTGTGTCCCGCTGTGTCCCGCTGTGTCCCCCGCTGTGTTTCGCGCTGTGTCCCACTCCGCTGTGACCCGCTGTGTCCCGCAGTGTCTCTGCTGTGTCCTCGCTGTATCCACAGCTGTGTCCCACTGTGTCCCCCACTGTGTCCCTGCTGTGTCCTCATGTGTCCCGCTGTGTCCTCGCTGTGTCCTTCTGTATCCAGCTGTGTCCCCTGCTGTGTCCCGCACTATTTTCCCGCTGTGACCCGATGTGTCCCACTGTGTCCCCCGCTGTGTTCCCCGCTGTTTCCCGCTGTGTCCCGATATGTCCCACTGTGTCCGCTACAGTGTCCCCCACTGTGTCCCTTTGTGTACCCCACTGTGTCCCGCTGTGTCACCCGTTGTGTTCCCCGCTGTGTCACCAGCTGTGTCCCCACTGTGTCCCGCTGTGTCCAGCTGTGTCCCGTTTTGTCCCGCTGTGTCCCGCTGTGTCCCCGCTTTGTCCCCTGTTTTGTCCTGTCTGTGTCCCGCTGTGTCCCGCTGTGACCCACGCTGTGTCCCGCTGTGTGCCCTGCTGTGTCCCCTGCTGAGTCCCGCTTTGTCCTCGCTGTGTCCCCTGCTGTGTCCCACTGTGTCCTCGCTGTGTCCCCCGCTGTGTCCTGCTGTGTCCCCCGCTGTGTCCCCCACTGTGTCCCGCTGTGTCCTCCGCTGTGTCCCGCTGTGTCTCGCTGTGTCCACGCTGTCCGCGGGTGTGTAAGCACTGTCCCCCGCTGTATCCCACGCTGTGTCCCGCTGTGTCCTCGCTGTGTCTCACTTTGTCCCGCTGTGTCTCCGCTGTGCCCCGCTGTGTCCCTGGTGTGTCCTCGCTGTGTAACCGCTGAGTCCCTCTGTGTCCCCGCTGTGTCCCACTGTGTCCCCCGCTGTGTCCCCGCTGTGTCCCCGCTGTGTCCTCCTGTGTCCCGATGTGTCCTCGCTGTGTCCCTCTGTATCCCGCTGTGTCCCCCGCTGTGTCCCCCACTATTTCCCCGCTGTGACCCGCTGTGTCCATGCTGTGTCCCCCAGCTGTGTCCCGCTGTGTCCCGCTGTGTTCCCTGCTGTGTCCCGCTGTGTCCCGCTGTGTCCCGCTGTGTCCCGCTGTGTGCCTGCTCTCCCCCGGTGTGTCCCCCGCTGTGTCCCGCTGTATTCTGCTTTGTCCCCGCTGTGGCCCGCTGTGTCCTGCTGTGTCCGCCTCTATGTCCCAAGCTGTATCCTGCTGTGTCCCTGCTGTGTCCCCGCTGTGTCCCGCTGTGTCCCACTGTATCCCCGCTGTGTCCTCTCTGTGTCCTTCTGTATCCCGCTGTGTCCCCCACTATTTCCCCGCTGTGAAATGCTGTGTCCCGCAGTGTCCCTGCTGTTTCCTCGCTGTATCCCCAGCTGTGTCCCGCTGTGTCCCTGGTGTGTCCTCGCTGTGTAATCTCTATGTCCCTCTGTGTCCCCGCTGTGTG
>NW_012289732.1:0-12593 GCF_000151885.1 Dipodomys ordii | reverse complement strand
CAGTGTTCACATGTTATACACCATACATGTGATCAGCAGCATGGGGATATTTAGTAGTGGTTCAACCAGATGAGCAGGAGTTCTTTGTTTCTTAAGTCCTGTTAGTTTTGTCGTATCACCTAACATTTTGGATTTATCATCCACTTATCAGGGAGACCATGTACCGTTTGTCTCTTCGCTCTTGGCTTACCTCGCTCAACATGATTCCTTCTAGCTCCATCCATTTCCCTGCAAATGCCATTATTTTGTCATTTCTAATGGCTGCATAATATTCCATTGTGTATAGATACCACAATTTTTGGATCCATTCATCTGTGGTGGGGCATCTGGGTTGTTTCCATATCCTAGCTATTGTGAACAGTGCTGCAATAAACATGGAGGTGCACGTGTCCTTGTATATTGGTTCCTGTTGTTCAGGGTAGATGCCTAGAAGTGGTATGACTGGGTCGTAAGGGAGGTCAATCTTTAGCTTTCTAAGGACCCTCCAGACTGCTTTCCAAAGTGGTTGTATAAGTGTACATTCCCACCAGCAGTGTAATAGGGTTCCTCTTTCTCCACATCCCCTCCAGCATTTGTCGTTGGCTGATTTGTGGATGTGGGACATTCTGACTGGGGTAAGGTGGTATCTCAGGGTTGTCTTTATTTGCATTTCCTTCACCACCAGGGATGATGAACATTTCCTCATGTGTTTCTTTGCCATTTTTATGTCTTCATTTTGAGAAGTCCCTCTTTAGTTCCCTTGCCCATTTATAATTGGTTTGTTAGGTTTGGGATGGATTAGTTTCTTGAGTTCCCTGTATATACAGGATGTTAACCCCTTGTCTGATATATTGCTGGTAAATATTTTTTCCCAATTAGTTGGTTGTCTTTCTAGCTTAGTTGCGATAGATTTAGCTGTGCAGAGGCTTTTTATTTTAAGGTAGTCCCATTTGTCGAGTCTCTCTCCAACTTGTTGTGACCCTGGGACTCTGTTCAGGAAGTTCCTTCCTGTGCCTATTAGTTCAAGTGTCTCTCCTACTCTGTCCTGCAGTAGTTTCAGAGATTCAGGTTTAATGTTAAGGTCTTTAATCCATTCTGAGTTGATGTTGGTGCATGGTGATAGGCTGGGGTCCACTTTTAGTTTTCTGCATGTGGCTGCCCATTTTTCCCAGCACCAGCGGTTGAAGAGGCTGTGTTTCTTCCATTGTATGTCTTTGGCTCCTTTGTCGAATATCAGCTGGCTGTAGGCCTGTGGATTTATTTCTGGATCTTCTATTCTGTTCCATTGGTCTTCGGGTCTGTTTTTGTGCCAGTACCATGCTGTCTTTGTTATTATAGCTCTGTAGTAGAGTTTGAAGTTCGGCATGGATAGCCCTCCCATATTGTCTTTATCCCCTAGAATTGTTTTGGCTATTCTAGGTCTTTTGTTGTTCCATATAAATTTTTGGACTGTTTTCTGTATTTCAGTGATGTACGTCATTGGGATTTTAATAGGAATTGCATTGAATTTGTATATTAGTTTTGGAAGTATTACCATCTTTACTATATTAAGTCGGCCTATCCAGGAGCATGGGAGGTCTTTCCATTTCCTAATGTCTTCTGCAATTTCTTTCTTTAACTTTTTATAGTTCTCATTAAATAGTTCTTTTACATCTTTGGTTAGGTTAATTCCTAAATATTTTATTTTTTGGGAGGTTATTGTGAATGGGGTTGCTTCCTTTATTTCCCTCTCTTCCTGTACGTTATCAGTGTTTAGGAAGGCAACTGATTTTTGTGGGTTTATTTTGTATCCTGCTATTTTGCCGAAGTGATTTATGATTTCTAAAAGTTTGGGGATGGAGTTTTTGGGATCGTGGAGGTATAGTATCATGTCGTCTGCAAAAAGGGATAGTTTAACTTCTTCTTTCCCTATGCGGATCCCTTTAATGTCTTTTTCTTGCCTTATTACCCTGGCTAAGGGTTCTAGGACTATGTTGAAGAGGAGTGGAGACAGTGGGCATCCTTGCCTTGTTCCTGATTTTAGGAGGATTGGTTATAGCTTTTCCCCATTAAGTATAATATTGGCTATTGGTCTGTCATAAATGGCTTTTATTGTTTTTAGAAATGTTCCTTCTATTCCTATTTTCTCCAGAGCTTTTAGCATGAATGAATGTTGAATTTTATCAAAGGCCTTTTCTGCATCTGTGGCGATAATCATGTGATTCTTGACCTTGGCTCTGTTGATATGTTGGATTACATTTATTGACTTACGTATGTTAAACCATCCCTGTGTCTCTGGGATGAAGCCTACCTGATCATAGTGTATTATTTTTTTTATGTGTTTCTGGATTCTGTTAGCTAGAATCTTGTTAAGGATCTTTGCATCTGTGTTCATCAAGGAAATTGGCCTGTAATTCTCCTTTTTGGTTGGGTCTTTGCCTGGTTTGAGGATGAGTGTGATATTGGCTTCGTAGAATGAGTTTGGGATAGCTCCCTCCTTCTCTGTTTCTCTGAAGAGCTTGAGGAGTATGGGTATTAGTTCTTGTTTAAAGGTCTTATAGAATTCTGCTGTGAATCCATCTGGTCCTGGGCTTTTTTTTGTTGGAAGGCTTTTGATAGCTTCCTGTATCTCATTATAGGATATTGGCTTATTTAATTGGTTAACTTCTTCTTTGCTCAGTTTGGGTAACTTGTATTTCTCTAAAAATGCATCCATTTCTGCCAGATTTTCTTCCTTTAGAGAGTATAGCTTTTGAAAGTAGTCTGTTAGAATTGTTTGGATATCTTGAGTACGTGTTGTGATGTTTCCGGTGGCATCCCTAATCCTATTAATATGGGTTTCCTCTCTTCTTTTTTTAATTAATCTTGCCAACGGGCCATCAATTTTGTTTATTTTTTCAAAGAACCAGCTTTTTGTTTGGTTTATTTTGGTTATGGTTTTCTGATTTTCTAATTGGTTAATCTCTGCTCTTAATTTGGTTATCTGGCTTCGTCTAGTAGCTTTAGGTCCCATTTTTTCTTGTTTTTCTAGCTGTTTTAGTTGCAACATGAGATTATTTACTTGGGTCTGTCTCCATTCTCTTGATGTGGGCACTGAGGGCAATAAATTTGCCCCTCAGACTGCTTTTGCTGTGTCCCACAGGTTTCTTTGTGAGGTGTTTTCATTTTCATTGAGTTGTAGGAAATGCTTTAATTCTTCTCTGATCTCTTCTGTTACCCAGCATTGTAAAGGAGTGTGCTGTTCAATTTCCATGTATTAGAGAAATTTCTGCGGTATGCTTTGTTATTGAGAGCTAGCTTGATTCCACTGTGGTCAGATAAGATACAGGGGATTATGTCAATCCCTTTGTATTTGCTTAAGTTCCTTGCATGAACTATGATATGGTCTATTTTGGAGAAAGTTCCATGAGCTGCCGAGAAGAATGTGTACTGTGTTGTTTTAGGGTGAAATACTCGGTAGATGTCAGATAATTCCGCTTGAAGTATGGCCTCATTTAATTCGGTAGCTTCTTTGCCAATCCTCTGGTTGGTAGACCTGTCCTTTGGTGAGAGTGGCGTGTTAAAGTCTCCTAGTATTATCGTATTGGGATCTATTTTATTCTGTAAGTTTGAGAGCATTTCTTTGACATATCTGGGTGCACCAATATTTGGGGCATATAGGTTGATGATGGTTATATCCTCCTCTTGGATTGTTCCCTTTGTTAATATGTAGTGTCCGTCCTTGTCTTTCTGTACAGTTTTTAATGAAAAGTTTATTTTGTCAGATATCAGGATAGCTACACCTGCTTTCTTACTGGGGGCATTTGATTGGTAGATCCTTTTCCACCCCTTCACTCTGAGTTTGTTTGTATGTTTGGCTGAGAGGTGGGTCTCCTGAAGGCAACAGATGGATGGGTCTTGTTTTCTGATCCAGTCTTCAGTTCGTTTTCTTTTAATTGGCGAATTCAGCCCATTTATATTAAGAGAAAGTATAGAGAGATGCATTGTTGTCCCTGTCATTCCGTTTTCCTAAGTTTTTCTTCTTTCCTTTCCTCCTGTGCTTGCTCAGTTAGACTTTGAGTAATGCCTGTTTGGGGCAGGTCCCAGTTCCTGGTTGCTTTCTTCAGGTTGTGTCCCCCCTCTTAGAATTCTTTGTAATGCTGGCTTACTGTTTATGTATTCATTTAGTTTTTCTTTGCTATTAAAAGTTTTCAGTTCTCCATCGAATGTGAATGCTAGCTTTGCCGGGTATATCAGTCTGGGTTGGCAGTTATTGGCTCTCAGGGCTCCTATGGTACTTTCCCAGGCTTTTCTTGCATTCATTGTTTGTGTGGAGAGATCTGCAGTAATTCTAATTTTTTTCCCGTTGTAGTATAGCTCCTTCTTCATTTTTGCTGCATGCAGGATTGTTTCCTTATTATTCAGATCCATCATTTTTACTATAATGTGTCTAGAAGTGTTTCTCCTGGGATCTTGCTTGTTGGGTGTTCGATAAGCTTTTGTGATGTAGTTAAGATGGTCGTTTTTGAGGTGGGGAAAATTTTCATTGATTATCTTGTTAAGTAAGGGTTGCATTCCCTTGTTCTGGAATTCCTCACCTTCGTCCACTCCGATTATGCGAAGGTTAAATTTTTTAGCATTATCTGCCTATTCTTGAATTTCCCTTTGGTTTGAGTGATTTTTCCATATCTGTCACTTTTTGGTCCAGTTGGTGTATTCTGTCTTCTGTATCTGACACTCTACCTTCCATTTCATTCACTCTGTTGACCGTGACTTCTATTGTGGTTTGCATGGAGGAAATGGATCCCTTTATGGATTCAATGTTGGTTCTCAGAGTACTGATCTCACCTCTCAATGAGGTGAGATCAGTATGCATTACCTCTAATTTGGCATTTATCTCACTTCTTACTGAGGTTTGTGCAGCTTCTATTTTTGCATCCAACTTTTGTTGGATATCCTGTATATCTTTTGATAGTCCATCCTTGTGCTCTTTCAATTTCGGATCCATTTCTCGCTTTATTTCTTGAGTCATTGCCTCCAGCAACCCTTGGATGTAGCTTTTGTCTTCCATTCCTGCTTTGCTCCCACTGGGGCTCTCCCCTGCGTGGCTGCTGGCTTCTGAGGTGAGCTTGCTGTCCTGGGTGGTGGTAAACCTTGTGATTTTTCTCTGTGATTTTCGCATGGGGGTTCAGGAGACTGCTCTTCAATTTTGTTTTGGTGTGTCTGTCTTTGCTTGGTTGCTGATTCCTGGAGCTGGTTGTTTCTGTGTGGTGTAGGTCGTCAGTTGTTTTTGCAATCCGAGTTCAGTTGGGGTGGTTGCGGGCTGGGTTGGGCGGCCCCCGCCGGGTCGTTGCGATCGCGATCTGGTGGGTGGTCTGCCGACAGGTTCCTTTGTCGTGCTGCTGGTGCCGGGTGGCTTTGGCGGGATGGAGCCTCTCCGCTCCGGTGGAGAGTGAGGGGTGGGGGTGGGATCCTCGTGGAGAATCCCGGCTGGTAGGTTTCTCTGTTCCTGGCGATCTGCTGTTCTGCGAACGGTACCTGGTATCTGTGAGCGGCCCCCTGTGTCTCTGGGGCTCCGGCAGCCCCCGCCCCGCCGGCTGGCCGGCGGCTTGGCGCACTGCCGCGTGGCCAGTAAAGGTTGGGGGAGGGGTCTTCGTTCTTCTCTGTTCTGAAATTCTTCTTTTCCTCTCTTTTTTTTGTTATTTCCCACCTCTGGTTTTTCTGAGTGTTCGTCTTTTTGTTGTTGTCGGTCTCTTGGGGAGATTAAGCGTTGGAACTCGAACTCTCTTTTTGGTTGGAGAGAGCTGTGGCGTTTCCCTACTGCCCCGTCGCCATCTTGGTCCCCCCTCCAAGCTTTTCTTGAAGGTGATCTCAAGGATTTAATTTCTGGTCATGGGATGAAATAATATCCACTCCTGCCAATCCAGCCCATCTCCAGCCCATCTTCTCCACAGCCCTCTACTTTTTTTCCCTCTGTTATCTAGCATCAGCATATACTACAATAGACATCACCAAAGACCAGGTTCCCATCAATTTGAGGCCTTCATGGAGTAATGGCCATATGGAGTAATGGCCTCTTAACCATTTCAGCACTTAAAAGTCCTTCCCTCAACTCCTGACACAAGCTCCAAATGTGCATCAAGAAGAAAAAGGAGCTGTGATGTCACATTAGGAAGTTAAATCAATTGAGAAAGCTATAGCCATATATTTCAGGGAATGCATGCAGAAATGTGGTCCCCCCTTCAATCAGTTAAATGTAATGCTAAGTATTCAAAAATGTGTATTGCAAAATGTGTAACATTCAACACAAATATTTTTCTCTCATGTAGTAAAGTGGGTGCCCCCAATAAGCAGGGTTTTTTATCCATGTTGGAGACTGTATCCTTTCCATTATTGGGGTATCCCCCCATCCCTTATGACCTTCTTGCCTCCAGAAGAAAGAGAGCACGGACAAGGACTTCAGGTAAGACGATGCACATCCCTCAGACGATGCACATCCCTCTGCTACCCTGTCGCTAGTGAGCACTAGCCATGGGACCACACCTTCATGGGTGGACTAGTCAGAAGTCTGTTTTTTACTGGGAAGTGATTATCTATTCTATAAAACACATATGCCAAATATATCATTTCATCAACTACCCACATATCAATCGCAGGTCTCATCATTCTCTATTCCATCCTCATTACTTGCTAATAGCAAATCATTGAATTTTCAAAATCTACATCTCAATTTCTTTTCTATCCAAACTGCCACTGAACAATTTCAAGTCCTACCTTCAGGTTTTCTGATTATCAGATATCTCCTCATTGCTGCTCAAGTTGACAGTTTAATACTCTACTGTCATCATACTCTTCTGCTAGAATTTTCTGTGCATGTGTGGTGTGTGTGTGCGTGCGTGCACATGTGCGCATACATATATATGTCAGTACTAGGGCTTGAACTCAAGGCCTGGGTGCACTGTACCTTAGCTTTAAACTCAAGGCTGGTGCTCTTCTACTTGAGCCACAGCTCCACTTCTGGCTTTTTGTTGGTTACCTGGAGGTAAGAGTCTCATGAACTTTCCTGCCACCGCTGACTTCCATCTTAGTTTCCTGAGTAGTAGGATTACAGGCATGAGCCACAGGCACCCTTTGTTAGAATTTATTTAGTACATCTGTTTGGTGATAGGAAATTAAACTGCTAAATATCATACAAGTTATTTATTATCTAGTTCTTTATAGTTCCCAAAATTCTTTCTTGCTACTGATTTTAAGTATATCTGTAACAATACTTAGAATGACTGCATTTCCTTCATCTTCATCTTCCTCTCTTCATCTTCCTCTCTTCATCTTACCCCTCCCTCTCCTTGACAACTTTCAAGTACGAGCTTCCTGGTATTCATTTTGTTCAACTGTGAATTCATTTTTCTAAGGAATTACACTACAAGTAGTTTCTAAAACAAAGTACAGTCTTTTCACATCTTACTGTTTATGCTGCTCCTTCTCAGACATTTTATCCATTCAGTAAACTTGGTGCTACCATATTCAGAAGCCATCTCCTCTACCATGTTTCCATCTTAACTATAAAACTTGGAATTTTTTAAAACTTCACTCCCCATTCAATGTACACAATTCTATTGCAGTAACTTATCTAAATGCATTGTATTTTCTCTGTTTTTCTCGAGCTATGAAACAGAAGCATCCTAAAGACAGGCTCCATGCCCTATCCTCTCTTTTTCTTGTGGAGTATAGTATATAAAAGAATATTATCTTCAAGGAAAAAAAACTATTTTTTCATCATTTTATTCTTTTTTTTTAGAATTTTCTGTGGGGATTCTTTATTATAGTAACACATATTAACTGTAAAAAAAAAAAGCAAGATTGACTGATATTTCCAGACAATATTTATTGATCAGATATTGGACAATTATTTTATTTTTTTAAATTTTATTTTAAAACCTCCCATGCTCCTGGATTGGAAAGATTAACATCATGAAAATGGCAATACTTCCCAAGGCTATCTACAAATTCAATGCGATACCTATCAAAATTCCAACCTCATTCTTCAAGGAAATAGAAGAGGCAATCCAAAAATTCATATGGAACAATAAAAGACCCCGAATAACAAAAACGCTCCTCAACGCAAAGAACACTGCTGGAGGAATATCAATACCAAATTTCAAACTCTACTATAAAGCCATAATAATCAAAACAGCTTGGTATTGGCATAAGAACAGACCTCAGGACCAATGGAATAGAATTGAAAACCCAGAAATGAACCTACAGACCTACAGCCATCTGATCTTCGATAAGGGAGCTAAAAAAATAGAATGGAAGAAAGACAGCCTCTTCAGTAAATGGTGCTGGCAAAATTGGTTAACTACTTGTAGAAAACTAAAGCTAGATCCTTATATATCACCCTGCACCAGAATCAACTCCAAATGGATCAAAGACCTCAAAGTCAAAGCAGACACTCTGAAAACATTACAGGATGGAATAGGAGAAACCCTACATCATTTTATTCTTATAGTCTAGTATATAGAAGGCACAGAATAAGTGTCTATTAGATACCTAACACTCAATGCCTATTTATGAAGAATCAAAAGAAAACAGAATAGCTGAAAATATCAGGTCAGAATCCCAGCTCATGTATAGGACCTTGAACAATTTACTCAATCTCTGACGTTCAGTCTCTTTTGTTCTGAAGACTACAGGATCAGATTTGCTATATCAGAGTACATAAAGCTTAACTGCTATATAACAATTGTTATACTGTTAATTGTTACATTATTTTTAATAATAGAGAGTGTAATGACATTGTATGTTCTTACATGATTCAATATTCTGAACCATATGACCACCTCAACCAGAAATACAATGAAACATAAAGCATTTAGTCCAGGAAGAAATCTTATATAAAATGTACAGAAATTATGTAAAATGTATTTAGATTTATTTGATTTGTATCAAAGAAAGAACATTATAGTTTCTGTAAAGATGTTTCTATTTGTAGATCTAAGCTATAATTTTCCTAAGACAATATAAGAATTCATAAAAAAAGAATAAGAGCTAACCATAAATCAAAGTAAATATAAATATTAAAATATGATAGAAAGACCTGATTAAATTAGAAAGAGATATGTTTTACCTCACCAAGTCCAAAGGCCTGGGACTGTGTATCTTCCAAAGGGAAAGAACCACTAAGTTTAATAGAAAAAAGAAAATTAGTATGTTTTACTCCCTATAAAAGTTCTGGTAAACTGTAATCTCTAAACTTGACTTCATAAAACAATTATGTGAGAAGTTCTTTAAAAAAAAAAAAAAGAAATATATACTCCATGCTAAGAATTCTGCAGTTTTAACATTGCCCCTGAAGTAACTGGGGTTTGTATCTAGGTTTGGAAGCTATTCTAAACCATTTTCGTGAAATAGATTTTAAACTCAAAATCTAACCTAAAGTTTTTGTTTTGTTTTTTTGTTTTGTTGTTTTTTTGTCAGTTGTGGGGCTTGAACTCTGGGCGTGGGTGCTGTCCCTGCGCTCTTAAGCTCAAGGTGAGTGCTCTACCACTTGAGCCACAGCACCACTTCTGGTTTTCTAGTGGAGATAAGAGCTCCATGGAGTTTCCTGCCCAGGCTGGCTTTGAACTGTGATCCTTAGATCTCAGCCTCCTGAGTACTTAGGATTAAAGGCATGAGCCACCAGCACCCAGCTTCTAACCTACAGTTTTATATTCAAAAATTTCCTGATATTTGAGGAAGAGACAATTTGATAATTTTAACGAAATCAGTTATGAGTTTGCATTTTATGTAAATCTCACAAAAAATTACATGTATTTTTGTTGTTGTTGTTTTTGTGTTGGTACTGGAGCTTGAACTTAGGGCCTGGGTGCTTTGCCTTAAATTTTTGCTCAAGGCTAGTGATCTACCACTTGAGTCACAGCTCTACTACCTGCTTTTTGCTGGTTAACTGGAGATAAGAATTTTACTTCCCCCACAGTATAACCCCTGCTTTCACTGTACTTGATTTTGGCATAATTTGTGGAGGGGAAGGGAAAAAACAAATCGTTTAAATAGGGATACAGTTGGACCCATTGCAACAATGAGATGCACAAGTCATTATGTTGAAAATGAACTTTACAACTTTGGTGGGGGGACGGGGGGAGGAGGATTGGGTGGAGGGGCGGGGGGAGCCTGGGAAGGGATGTGAAGAGGAAACAAAGGAGGAGGCTACAATGCTTGATAAGAAATGTACTCATTATCTTGCCCATGTAATTGTAACCCCTCTGTACAGTATTTTCACAATAAAAAACAAAAAGAATTTCACTAATTTTCCTATCCAGGATTGGCTTTGAACTGTAATCCTCAGATCTGTCTCGTGACTAGCTATGACTATAGGTATGAGGTTTAGGTATTCTCTTAAATGAGTATTTTAAAGTTGTCCCAAAGCCACTTTCAAAATAAAAATCTAAATAGTTCTCTAGTTTTAAAGATGTGTCTAAATTACAATTAATAGTCCCCACAAAAAAGTGGGTACTATTCCAAAATTACTGGCTAAAATAAAGTTTTTTTTAATATCCATAATGGAAGTCACTATGCAGAAGGATTAGTAAAACAGCTTGACAACTCTGAAGAATAAATTAGGTATAAAATTACAAAGGATTTGATTACAAATCTCCTTGAGCCCAGAAGGCTTTGTAGACCATCAGCAAGAAGGCACAAAATTAGGAGTCTGAGAGATAAATGCTGAAAAGAGGGCAAATGCTCTATTCCTAGAATACACACTGACCCATGAATGGCTGGCTGGTATGCTTGCTTATGTCAGTCATATATGCATCTTTACTCCCTGTTCTTGTTTGTTTGTGGTATCTAGGTTTGAATTTAAGACCTTGAGCTTGCTAAGCGATACCTCTATTCCCATTATTCCTTGTTCTGACTCAATACAAGCCAATCTTCTTATGGAAATCCAAAGTAAAAAAAATATGCTTGTCATGTTAATAATCATCCTTATACACACAACACCCTTCTTTCTTACTGCAAATAAATTGATATTCTATTAACTCCTTGAGCTTATAAATTTTCCTTAGTGTCATGAATACTAATATTCATATAAGAAGATATTTCAAGGCCGGCAGCTATAAGGACAATACTCTCAACTAGAGTGATCATTGTGATAAAGTTTACTAGGCTGCTCATGCTAAGACCCCATCTTCATCTCAGTGCCTTGCTTCAACGTGACATTGTAATATATAATATACAGATACATATCCTAATATATATTCAACAGATTTATCTGAAAACTTACATATAGTTCTCTAGATATTTCTGGGTATTTTTCTGTGGTATCTTCTCCTGGTAATCATTTTTAAGTTTTCCTTAAAAATAAAATATGCATTGAGTAAAAGATCTAGCATGATTTACTTATATTTTTTCACTTAAGACATATGAGCATGAAACATACAGCAGGAAATCATGGGTTGACACAGCCATAAACAGAAATTCACTCTAGTTTGTGGTTTTGTATTTCTATAAACACATATATAAAATGTATACACTGTACTGTCATCCCTTGGAATTGAACATGGATACTTTCCTCCACTATTCTGCCCATCTGCCTCACACATGTCAAAAATCTATGGATGCTCACAACTCTTTCGTAAAATGGCCTGGTATATACATACAAAGTATGCTCATCCTCATGTGCTTTATGTCATTTGATGCCATATAAATAGCTGATATGAAGTTGTTTCTGGAATTAACACACACAAAAATCTGTGCATGCCCAGTAGAGGGACTAATTTTAAAAAATAGTTTCAGTCTATGGTTAGATAAATCTTCAAATAAAGAAAACTTCAGTTTTGAAAATCCAACTATATACGAGTGTGTGGATATTACATATGTAAAATATACCAATATATATCAAAGCTGAAAACCAAAAAATGTATTTTCCATGTACAATACCAACCTTTTTTTCCAGAGTTGGCTGGGTAGCAATTCTTCTCAAAACATGTATTAACATCATTTAGCTCATCATTGTACTCTTTCTGATAGTTCTTGCTTGACTGACATGATTCTGAGTAACAGCTAAAAGTTGGCTCTGGAGCTGTGAAAATGCCTCTAATGCATCCATTGATGGGATGGTTTTCAGAATGAGTGACTGCACAAGTATCTCCCAAATTATCATGACCACACTTGTCAAAAGTTTCTTTTATTCTTTGTTGATCTATGTTTAATAAGTTGATGATATTTTGATTAACAAAAGAGTCCTCATTCTCTAACACAAACCCATGAGTTGGCTGGGTCATGTCTCCAAAAAAACTTGAAAATTCTTTTCCATTATCTCCCAAAATATCTTGTACTGGTTGGTTTTTAGTAATGAAGTCTGACTGACTGTTTATATTCATGCTTCTATAATCCACACTCATAGTTTTAGCAGGTGTAAGAAAATTTTCATTTCCTGGACTTTGGGAAAAATAAATATATAAGCATAAAAGTACAACCATTTTCATTTAAAGTTAGTAATTTTAAAGTTAAACTTTTTGAGAACATATTGAGGAATGACTAACATTTACTAGACTATATATTTTTTATACTGAAGT
Source organism: Dipodomys ordii (assembly GCF_000151885.1). Lineage (NCBI taxonomy): Eukaryota > Metazoa > Chordata > Mammalia > Rodentia > Heteromyidae > Dipodomys > Dipodomys ordii. The sequence goes on along the minus strand of NW_012289732.1, from coordinate 81 downwards.
AAGTGATGTTTTTAGGTGCAAATTTATCTAATATACCCACCTATATATATTGAGAATAAAAATAATCTATGCCCAATTTTT
>NW_012289731.1:0-11162 GCF_000151885.1 Dipodomys ordii | reverse complement strand
CTTCAATTCTTTGTTGAAGCTTTGTTTTAGATCTTGTATGAATTTCTTTACTTCCTTAATTTGGTTTTCAGTGTTTATTCTAAAATCACTTATTTGATTGGTTATGGTTTCCTTGGACTCCCATTCCTTCTGTTGGTTTCCATTCAGCATTCCTTTTTTGGTCTCCTTGATTTCCGTCAGCTCTTTGTTAATGGCTCCCATGAATGCCTTAAGTGATCTTTGTGTATTCTTATCCTGCTCTCTCAATTCCTGTATTACTCTTTGCTTAGCTTCCTCCCATTCATGCCATTCCTGTAGTTCTCTTTGAGTGATCTCAGGCTGTTCATGCTGTTCCTGCCTTTCTCTTTGAGTATTCTCAAGCTGCTCACACAAATGCTGTATCAGTTTTTGAGTAGCTTCCTCACGTTCATGATATTCTTGTATAAACCTTTGGATTGCCTCTTCTCTCTCCCTATCACGCTCATACAGAGTCCTTTGTAGGTTTTCTTTCTTTTCCTGCATTGAACTTTTGTTTGCCTCCTCTCTCTTCCTATCACACTCATACAGAGTCCTTTGTAGGTTTTCAGTCTTTTCCTGCATTGACCTTTTGTTTGCCTCTTCTCTCTCCCTCTCATGCTCATACAGATTCCTTTGTATGTTTTCAATCTTTTCATTTATCATGTTTGCCAGCAGTGTTTGTAGAGCTATTTATGAACTCTTCTCGGGATTATTCATTATCTGTTCTGTCTCCTGATTATCATGAGTGGGAGGTGAGATACCCAGACTTGCAATTTTTCTTGTGTTTATCTGGCTTACTCTGCCCATTTGGGATGAAATTAACACCAGTTTTGTGCTAGAACACTATCTTAAGGCAAGCATCAACCAAAGTCTGAATTTGTACAGTCAAAAGTCTGCAGATACAATCTTGTACAGTAAATACAACTATTCAACATCAAACAACTATAAATTAATGGGCTATGCACCGCAAAGAAGAATTTGAAAAACCAGTAATTATTAGGGTTAGGGAGAGATGTGGATAAAAATATGAGTACAGTGATGTGGGAAGGCACAAGGAGAGTTAACTTAACAAAGTCCTAATCTGAAAGCAGGAAATAGGTTGGGTAGGATGAAAGTAGAGGGAAAGAAAAAAAAGAAGAAAGATAAAGGGAAAAAAGAGACCAGAAAAAAACAGAAAAGTAGTAATTAAAAATATTATGCAGAACGAAAACAAACTATTCAGAGAAGAACGTGAATATAATGAGAAAAGGGGAGGGATATAAAGGAGATGTGAAAAACTTAAAATATTATATAGGTATAAAGAGGTAGTACTGCTATTAAGGAATTTAAGTCTCAGAGGTTTTGCATTGAGTAATAAATTTGTGGATTAAGTGTGTACACAATGGGGGATAGGGTCTAATACTCAACTACAGGTTTATCTGAGGATGTGCAGAAAAACAATTAATTCACATAAAGAAGAACAAAAGGGTAGGAAAGGTGAAAAGGATAAGGAAAGAAGGTAAAAAGTTAGAAGTTCCGTAGAGTTAACAAAAAAACAAAAAGAAATTTTTTTCTTACAAAACATAGAAAAAAAAGAAAGAAAAACGCACACACACATATACCCTTAAAATATAAATTATGAGAAGAAAATATAGAAAATAAAGTTACTAGAAAACAATTTTTTTGAAATAAGGTAAAAATTACAAATTAAGAAAAGTTTTAGAAAAAAATTTTTTTATAGAAGGTACAAAAAAAAAGAAGAAGATGAAAAAAAAGTTCTTTGAATTTTTGGGGAGGGTTGGGAAAAATCCTGTATCTCCCTTGTGTCTGTAACCAGCCTCTTTTTGGAATATCTGGTCTGCTTGTGGTCCTGTTGCTTGGTTGGTTTCTTATGTCAGTTTGTTTGAACAGGCAGAAAACTGCTCTGCTTTACCCAGGATTTTGCAATCCTCCTCCCAGGTTAGTTCAATGGGAGGGAGATCTGCTTTGAATATCACAAAAGAGGGAGATGATTTTTTTCCTCAAGTTTGGAGATGCTGTAAAGAGGCTAGGTTCTGGGTAGAGTTGAGGCTTTTCAACAAACAATAGCTTTTCCAGGGGGCTTGTTTATGAGAAACTCACAGAGCCCAGCCTGGAGCAACTCTCAAGGTTTATGTTTACTGAATTTCAATTGATTGTCAAGGCTACTAAAGGGAGGGGCAGCCTCTGGCTCTGATTACCTAGTGAAGGAAGCCACTTGTAGGGCTGTCACCTGAGATGGGTGACTTTTCCCGGGGTGAAGCTGAGTCTGCAGCTCAGCTTAGATTCTTGTGACCTGCTAAATGACTCCAGTTTTCTTCCAAGGCCTGAGTTGGATTAGCAGGTCTGCCAATCTTTGTTTGTACCCAAGATGGAGATCTCCGGTACTGGGTGGGGGAAGCGGTGGCTTTCCCTCCTTTCCTCCCTGAGAAGGAGTGGTAGAACGCTTGCCATGCATACTTGAGGCCCTGGGTTCAATTCCTCAGCACCACATAAGCAAAAAGAAAAAAGCCGGAAGTGGCACTGCAGCTTAAGTGGTAGAGTGCTAGCCTTGAGCTGATGAGCTGAGGGACAGCGTCCAGGCCCAGAGTTCAGACCTATAACTGGACCAAAAAAAAAAAAAAAGAACCTGGAAAAAAGTAATCTTAAATTTTCTATACGGAATGCAATCTGAAAGGACACATTTATTAATGAATACATATATATTATAAAACAATGTAGACTTCAAAGTATATCTAGAAAAGAATGAAATAGATTATGGATAATATGCAAACATAGAATATAGAATATTTTAAAATATACTTTTTTCAGACAAGAACCAGAAATATCTTTAGTTTCTGTGCTACTCATTTCAACAGATAAGATCAAATTATTTCTGATTAGAAAATCACAATCTCTGCAGAAATCTTTATAGATGTACACAAACAACTCAAATACATTTTGACATCAAAGTCAGGCAATTCACTTGAAAAAATTCCATGGAACTTTTACAGTAAGATATTGCTGTTATTTGGATTGTGAAAATATTTTATATGGACACAAAGAATGGACTAGCATTTTGATGTTTAAGAAACGTAACTGATATCTTAGCTATCCTAAATAATGCTGCAATAAACATAGTTGTTCTGCTAGCTTTCGTTTGGTCTTGTTTGATTCCCCTAAGTAAATGAGTGGATTAAGAAAATAGAATTCTATGGAATGGAATTTTATGTCTCCCTCAGAAAGAATGGCATTGCCCCATTTGTTAGGAAATGGAAAGACTTGGAAAAATTATATTAAGTAAAGTAAGCCAGGCCCACAGAAACATAGATTCCATGGTTTCCCTTATTTGCAATAATTAGTATATGTCTGAGACAAGCAGAAATGGTCAGATAAGTTGATGTTAGGAGAAATGAACCCCAAGATAAAGATTCAAAAGTTTTTTCTTTCTTGCAATTGTTTCTAACATATTTATAAGATGATTTCTTTGTTGCTTTGTATGTCCCTCCCCCACCATATAACCCCTGCTTTAACTGTATTTGATGTTGGAATGATTTGTGGAGGGGAAGGGAAAAACAAATTGTTTATATAAGGATACAGGTTGCCCCATAGCAACAATGAGATATACAAGACATCACGTAGAAAAACGAACTTTACAACTTTGGCCAGGGGGGAGGGTAGTGAGGGGGGAGAGGAGAGGGGGGTAGATGAGAAGGTTTGGAAAGGGGAAATAAAGGAGGAGGCTACAATGCTTGATAAGAAATGTACTCATTACCTTGCCCATGTAATTTTAACCCATCTGTAAGGTGTTTTCACAATAAAATAATAAAACTTAACAAAAAAAAGAAAAAGAAAAAAAAAGAAAAGAAACTTAACCGAACCATTACAATTTAATAGAACAATTTGTACAGCCTTCCACAACTTCAAACAGGTAGTGATACATACTTATCCTTTTGTTAATATCAAATTTCTTCCAAGTTGTTCTTCAGACCTGGTTTGATATAATGTTTCAACAGAAGGAGATCCAGTGTATCTTTGCTATCTATATTCCCACCAGGAAGATGCAAGGTAGTCAAGAGGCATTTAGTTTGGGCATTGGTATCTGCATGAAGTATGAAAGACACCACACTGATATGATTCCATGAGTAAGCACTGCACAGGGGTGTTCAGCTATTAACAATTATTGCATGGATATCTGCTGCTTGAGCCACCAACTCATGGACAATGTCTAAGTGTCCACTGTAGGCTTCCCGATGAAGAGGGGTATATTCATTGTCATCCCTAGTATTCACATGAGTGGCCTTTATGGAAAGTAGTCACCACACTCTAGTAAGCCAATTATTTTCAGCAGCCCAAAGAAGAAATTTGCTTGGATCCTACTCCATTTTTTTTCTTGCAATTAATACAATTTCTCCCTTTTCATTTAGTTACTCATCTTCATCGGAATTGCCTAACTAGAGACTTTAAGTGCCAATGGGAATAAGGTGTCCATGTATTCCCCAATAGTTCATATTGGTTGAACGTGTGAGAAAAATAGAGTGAATTTCTGCATCTTTTTTTTTTCATGATGATTTATTTTCTCTTTTTCCACTTTTATTATTCTAAGTCATTCTAACTGGAAAGTAGGGAATTGATGGAGAACAGAGGAAAGATGGTCCTCCATATTCAAAGGTACAGACTGAAAACGAGGATCAGTGTTGTCTTCATGTGCAGCTTCTTCTAGGAATGAGAAAATAGAAGATGGCTCAGTGGTAGAGTTCTTGCCTTGCATGTATGAGCAACAGCAGGTCATGTCCACTTTGCAACCTTGTAAGTCCCACGGTGCAAAGAAAGAGATGTAATACCCCAGCCCTCTGAAGCTCGCCACTATTTGTGGTATCATACTTTTTTTTCTTCCTGCAAACCCTCATGGCCTAGGATCCCAGGATCAGCTATGGGTCCAGAGACTGCACCCCAGCCTAGGGTGATGGAAGCTGAATCAGAGTTGCCACGACCTGAGTTCAAGCCCCGTGGTTGGCAAAATAAAGAATAAATAAAAATTAATTAATTATTTAACTTAATTAAAAAGAAATAAAGCTCTCTGGTTTGGAATTTCTGCCGGTTTCCTTCCTATGCCTGGGATTTGAACTCAGGGTTTTGGTAAATCTGTAGCAATGTGAGAGAAGATGCAGAGTTGCTACTACTTGAGTTCAAACCCCGTGCCAAGCCAAAAATAAAAAAAAATCACTGAACTCGGCAGGGGGAGTAGTTGTGGTGATGGTAGGGAAAGGATGGTAGGGGGAAAACAAAAGGTAAGGGGGAAAAAACAACAATGCTCAATAGGAAATGAACTCATTACCTTGCTCATGTAACTGTGATCTCTCCGTACAACATTTTTGCAATAAAAATGTACAAAAAAGAAACAATGTAGTGCTCAGAGAAGCACTTTGTGGGTAAGGTAAGGATGTCTGAAAAGCTGTACAAAATTCGACATTGCTTTTTTAAAAAAATGTTCTGTATGGAACTGAATGAACATAACTGCTTTCATTGAAAAAAATTAAGCCATTGTCTTGAAACTGGGGCCAGTATTTCTGTAATTGCTGTGATTTGATCTCACCCTCCAGGTAACTATTTTGCACCATTGGTGAAGGTGAAGCTTACTGTCTTTGGGGAAAACAAATTCAGGCTAGAGTTCTGAGGGCCCAAATGAACACCCTGCAATGGAAAAAATGTATTTCTGTACAATTGTAATATATGATATATACTTACCTATGTATGTTTACTACATATTATTATTTTTATTATTGATTTTTTATTTTATTTTTGATTTGATTCATTTATTTATTGTTTATTGTATTTAGTATTACTATATACATAATATTTAGTACATGTTTTACATCTATTATAAAATGATTCACAATAATTTAGGACATTGACTCATTTTCATTTATACTTTATTAAGTGTTGAAACATGATACATAATTAAATGGAAGCATCTGTCAAAGTCTTCACATGTTTAGAGTCTCTCCCACACAAGAGCTTTGTCTTCTTTATCTTTGGACACCTTCCTATAGGGATTTCTTTAGATGATTTCTAATCAGAGGCCTTTTCTTGACGATAGGCAAGTTGAGTGATAAAATTGTAAGGGTGGGGCTGGAAATGTGACTTAGTGGTAAGGAGCTCACTCAGCATGCATGAATGCCATGGTTTGAATCCTCAGTGTCACATACTCACAAAAACCCAGAAGCTGTGGAGTGGATCAAGTGGTAGAGCTCTAGTTTTGAGAAAAGGAAGATCAGAGAGAGTGCACAGGCCCTAAGATCAAGCCCCAGGACTTTCAAAAATGATAGGCCAGATGCTGCTGTCTCACACCTGGAAAACTAGCTTCTCAGGAGACTGAGAGCTGAAGACCACAGTTCAAAGAAAGGCTAAGCAAGGAAAGCCAATTAGACTCTTATCTACAATGAACCATCAAAAGACACTGTGGCTCAAGTGGTACTGTTTGCCTTGAGCTGAAGGGCTCAGGGACAGTGCCCAGGCTTGAGTTCAAGACACACAACTGAAAAAAGTGAGGATTAATCAAAGTACTTTTCCTATTTGCTAATTAAGAGAACAGTCTCTGGAAAATGAATGCTGATATATACCAGAATTGGATTCAGAGCTCAAGATTCAAGTTTAGTAGATCCATATGCCCAGCCTCTCAGACTCTAACATTATAACCTTGTGTGCTACAGTGTTCTGAAAGGTCCAATGTTGAAAGGGTTAATATGCTCCCCAAGCCCTTTGTGATAAGCAGTTGACTTGTACGGACAATGTCATTACAGTTCTGAACCTAGCAGAGCATCAGTAGCTCACGCCCATCACCCTAGCTTAGGAGGCTGAGGTCTCATGATCACAGGGTAAAACCAGCCAGAGTAGGAAAGTCTATGACACTCTGACTTCCACTTCTGAAAGGTCAGATGTTCAAGAGTTTCCTGGGTTTCCCTTGGTGATGAGAGGTTACTTGCACGCTAAATGTTCTTAGAGTTCTGAAGCTATAGAAGCAGGAAAGAAACATTATTGACCCATCCTGGGTTCAAATGAAGTTCTCAGGATCCAAGCCCTAACCCTGTTATCAGGAAGTATTCCATTGTAACACTGTATTTGAAGGACAGAAAATAGTTGCAAAAGCCAGGCTAGGTGAAGAGACCAAGGCCTATAGGATTAGGAGGCAGAATGTACACACTCAACAGGGAAGTGAGCTGCAAAACCACTTCATTCAGTCACAAACAGCAATGGGGGGGGGACAACTTCAAACATTTGTTAGAGTTACACCAGGGTCAGGCTTTTCTCAGCCTCTTCAAACAATGATTGCTTAACATTCCTCCCTCAGGTGAAGGGAGTGTGTGAGTATGTTGGGGAGGGAAGGGGACGGAGGAACAGAGTTGAAAACGCTGATCTCTGGTTTAAGGAGTGGGTTTTCACTCTTCATCTGTCAGATTTGAAGGCCCTTCTACTTTGGTAAATCCATTCTCCTTCCTTCATTCTGCACATCATTAATGCCAATCCAAGGCGAGGCAGGGCCGTTTCTCTTGGCTCTCCAAGCTTCTTCGTTAGAACCTGGCTCTGCCCTCTTGGCTCCGGGGCCCTCAGCTGCCTGAGAAGTGGGAGAGAGACAGTCTTCCTGCTCTGTGTTTATGTGAATGCGATGCTGGTATCCTGGCACACTGCAGAAGGCCTCATAACTGTTAATTGTTCCTTTCTTCCCTCCTGACTTCTAAGACCAGATTCATCTATCATATTTGTATCTATCTATGTATCTATCTATGTATCTATCTATGTATCCATCCATCTATCCATCCATCCATCCACCCATCCATCCATCCATCCATCTCTCTCTCTCTCTCTCTCTCTCTCTCTCTATCTATCTATCTATCTATCTGTCTGTCTATCTCTCTATCTACCCACCCACCTACCTACCTACATATGTATCTCTTTGCCAGTCCTCAGTTGAACTCAAGGCCTGGACACTGTCTCTAGCACTCTACTACTTGAGCCACAGCATCAATTCTGGCTTTTTCTGTGTATGTGCTACTGAGGAATCGAACCCAGGGCTTCTTGCATGTTAGGCAAACACTCTCTCACTAATCCACATTACCAGCCCCCTCATCTTTTTCTTAATGGTGGTTTTTACATAAGTAGGCAGCCATGTTTTCGTCCCCAAGTTAAGTTTTCTGAATACTGGTTACTTCTAAGAAACCTGATCCTGTCTTCCCCTGCCTGATTTGTGATTGTTCCTGTGTTGGCCCCATAATAAAATGTAAATAATCCCTGCTGAGAGCCTAAGTGTGCATCATATAAGGACACAGGCCTGGAAACCTGGAAGAGAAAAGCGATGGGCCTGAAATGAAGATTATGATGCAGTATGTGCAACAGGCATCTCTGAAATATAAATCAGTAAATGAAAGCAGAAGCATTGCATACGGTCTGTTTGCACTCAAGGAGGTAATACACACATAAGTAGGTAAGGCACTGATACATATCTTGGCCTTCTCTCTTTGAATTTTTTTGTGGTCATCCCAGAGCTTAAACTCAGAGCCCTTTGCAATCCTGAGTTGTGTTACTCAAGCTGAGGCTCTACCAATGCCACAGCTCCTCTTCCAGCCATCTGGACAGCCATCCAGGCTTTCCTGCCTGCTCTGAACAATATCTCCTGCTTGGCTTTCTCTCTCAAAGCTGGAGCTCTGTCCTCTGGGCCACTGCTCCTCTTCTGGTTTTCTGGTGGCTTATTGGAGAAAAGAGGCTCACAGACTTCCTGCTCAGGCTGGCATTGGACGGCGATCTCCTGAGGAGGATTCAAGAAACTTTCCTCAGGGATTCACTAAGTAACCGCTCCACACAAACCTTTAGTCTAAATCTCGAGAGGTACTAGAGAAAAACAGAAACAGGAAGATGCTTCTACTGTATTCTAGATACTTAAGGTTGGAAACACTCGTAATTATTAGGTCATTTTATAGGCAAAAGGAGCACTGCAGACTGCATGAGGATCGTTCCAACTTTCGATCCACATATCCTGAGACAGTAAATTTACTGCAGCTCAATGCTAAGTGACCGAACTGGCATGTCCTGTGGACATTTACTCCCAAATCCTGGAACACTCATTTCTCACTTTTGGCTGCAAACCTGTGACCAGAAGAGAAGATGAGGAGAGAAAATCGTTCTCAGAGAAAGCAGCTGTGAAGAACATTGGGTAGTTTACTTATAAATTCAAACCAATGGAATGACCCTGTTAAGAAGTCAGCTTGTCCAGAGTAAAAAATGAAGAAGGAAAGAAAGAGAAGTGCCAGTGGCTGCTGACTGTAATCTCATCTCTGAGGAGGCTGAGATGTGGAGAACCTTAGTTTGAATCCAGCCAGTATTGGAAAGTCCATGACACTGTTATTTCTATGAGATCACAGAAAGCCCAGATGTGGGGCTGTGACTGAAGGTTAATGCAATACCATTGAGCAAAAGCAGCTCAGGGACAATGCCTAGGCTCATAATCCAACCCCAGGACCTGCCCCCGCAAAAAGGGCTTGTACCTCCATGTCTTTGCGTATGTATGAAGGTATTCCTTTAGGTGTAGCTCCAGAGTAGTTATAATGAACAACACCAAACCAGGAAATTTGTTTTTAATACAATGATTTCATAGAATAGAGAGTGCTTTCGAAAAAGTGCATGTTCAAGGACTCCCCTCACTGGTCCCAGTGTAGCTTGAGGGTCTTTCCCCACCCCATGCTGTGGGAAGAAGTCTCACTCATTGTCTGAACAGGCAAACAAAAGCCGACACTCCTGTACAGCTGTGTAACAAACAACTCCATCTGGGCCAATTAGTGAGGATGAGTGTGGGTAGGCTTTGAAGGCCAGGAGAAAAAGACCTCTTTGTACCCCAAGCTATCTATCTCCCCAGTTCTCTTTTTTGACAGGATGCCTTCACTTGTGTAACCTCCCTTGGCAGGCCAAGTTTCCTGCACTTATCCTGCCTTTGTGAGACTATATTCCGGTGTTCAGATACAGTGCTCAATATAATTCAGGAGTTCCTCTGGCAGAAAACTAGGATATTGAACCTAATGAAATATTTAATTGCAGGCGATGATGGGCCTATGATGCGTTTCCTAGGTTTCTGGAAGCTTGGGAAATCCAAGCACATATCAGATATCAGAAAGCTTCCTGTCATCTAGGGCTGGTGAAGCTCATCAGGTCTTGAAACATTTGACCTCTCCTTGTCGGGCCCTGGGTGGCTAGGTTTTGGGTTGAACACAGCGCCTGGGTGCTGAACATGAGCTCAGTGCAGAAGCCCAGTGCTTTACCATTCTGTGTCTCAGCTTCACGTCTGGTGTGGGAGGGGGGGGTGGGGGGTGTTTGTGTGTGTGTGTCCCTGTGTGTGCGTGCATACACCAGTCCTGGAGCTTGAAATCAGCACTGTAGCTTGTTTTTCTTGAACAAGGATACCTCTCTCCCACTTGAACCACAGAACCACTTCAGGCTTTTTTCTAGTTAGGTGTTCCTGAGAAATCAAGCCCAGGGTTTCATATGTGCAAAGCACTCTATGCCTAAGGCACATTTACAGCACTTTACTTCAGCTTTGTTAGTTTGTTTCGGCTTTTTTGTTGTTGATGGTTGTAGGAGATGATGTATGGGCCTCCGTGATGTCCCTGAGCTCTTCAGCTAAAGTCTGGTGCTCTACCACTTGAGCCATAGAGCCACTTCAGGTTTTCTTGTGGTCCATTGGAGCTAAGTGTCTCAAGGACTTTCCTGCCAAGGCTAGCTTTGAGCCATGATCCTCAGATCTCATCCTCCTGAGTAGCTAGGATGAAAGGCATGAGCCAAAAGTACCAAGCTTCCACTTCAGGTTTCTTAGTGGTCAATTGGACATAATAGTTTCATAGGACCTTTTGTGTCTGGGATAGTTTGGAACCCAGATCCTCAGATCTTAGCTTCCTGAGAAGGCAGCTATCGACCCCTAGGTCATGGCACTCTGCTGCAATGGGGTCCGGGGTTCCACATGGTGGAGTGGTAGCCATGCACCCAAGAGGTAAGGGTCAGAGCCTAGGCCCTGAGTTCAAGGTCCATGACTGAACCAAAACAGAACAAAACAATTGCTTGCAGGAGACAAGTCACTAGTCTTCAGTAATACATAATTTTGTCCCTGACATGGAGACATAGCTGAGCTCAAAATTATTGTCTGCATA
>NW_012289730.1:0-13603 GCF_000151885.1 Dipodomys ordii | reverse complement strand
GGGACATAGCGGGGGACAGAGCAGGATATAGCCGGAAGACACAGCGGGACACAGCGGGGACACAGCGGAACAGAGCGGGGAACACAGCGGGATATAGCAGGGGACACAACGAGGGCAAAGCGGGACACAGAGGGACACAGCAGGGACACAGCAAGGCCACAGCGGAACGCAGCGGGACACAGCAGGGGACACAGCGGGACACAGGGGGACACAGCGGGACACAGCGGGGACATAGCAGGGGACATAGCGGGACACAAAGGGGGACCCAGCATTACACAGCGGGGACACAGTGGGACACAGCGGGGACACAGCAGGGGACACTGCAGGACACAGAGGGGAACAAAGGAGGCACACAGCGGGACACAGCGGGGGACACAGTGGGACAAAGCGGGACACAGTGGGGACAGAGTGGGACACAGCAGGGACACAGCGGGGGACACAGCGGGAGACACAGCGGGGGACAAAGCAAGACCCCACGGGACACAGCGTGACACAGAGGGGAAACAGCGGGGACACAGCGGGGACTCAGCAACGACACAGCGGGGGACACAGCGGGACACAGCGGGGGACACAGCGGGACAATGCGTGACACAGTGGGGACAGAGCGGGACACAGCGGGGACACAGCGGAGGACACAGCAGGGGACAAAACAAGACCCCACGGGACACAGCGTGACACAGAGGGGAAACAGCGGGGACACAGCGGGGACACAGCGGGGACTCAGCAACGACACAGCGGGGGACACAGCGGGACACAGCGGGGGACACAGCGGGGGACAAAGAGACGGACACAGCAGGACACGGCGGGACACATCCGGGACACAGCAGGGACACAGCGGGGACCCAGCGGGACACAGCTGGACACAGCGGGGACAAAGAGAGAACAGAGCGGGACACAGCGTCGACACAGCAGGACACAGCAGGACACAGCGGGGGAGAGCGGGGACACAGAGGGACACAGCGGGAGACAGCGGGGACACAGCGAGGACACAGCGGGACACAGCAGGGCCAAGGCAGTGGACACAACGGGACACAGCGGGAGACACAGCGGGACACAGCGCGACACAGCGAGGACACAGCGGGACACACAATGTTCACATCGGGGGACAGCGGGGACACAGCGGGACACAGCGGGACACAGCGGGGACACAGTGGGGACAAAGCGTGGGACAGCAGGGAGACACAGCGGGACACAGCGGGACACAGCGGGGACACAGCGGGACACAGCGGGGACATAGCAGTACACAGAGGGACACAGCGGGGACACAGCTGGACACAGCGGGAGACACAGCAGGACACAGCGGGGGACACACCGGGACACAGTGGGGACAGAGCGGTACACAGCGGGGACACAGCAGAGGACACAGCGGGGGACAAAGCGAGACACCACGGGACACAGCGGGGACTCAGCGTGGACACAGTGGGGACCAGCAAGGACACAGCGGGGGACACAGCGGGACACAGCCGGGGACAAAGCAGCGACACAGCAGGACACAGCGGGGACACAGCGGGGACACAGCGGGACACAGCGGGACTCAGCAGGACACAGTGGGACTCAGCGGGGGACACAGCAGGACACAGCGGGGGACATAGAGGCGGACAAAGCGGTACACAGCGGGACACAGTGGGACACAGCGGGGGACACAGCGGGGGACAAAGTGCGGACACAGCGGGACACAGCGGGGAAACAGCGGGGGACAAAGCGCAGACAAGGCGGGATACACCAGGACACAGCTGAACACAGCGGGGGACACAGCGGGACACAGCGGGGACACAGTGGACACAGCGGGGGTCATAGAGAGGACACAGCGTATCACAGGAGGACAAAGCGGAGACACAGCGGGGACACTGCTGGGCACACAGTGGGACAGAGCAGGGGACACAGCGGGACACAGCGGGACACAGCGGGGACACAGCGGGGGACACTGCGAGGACACAGCGGGAAACAGCGTGGACACAGCGGCGGACAGCGGGGACACAGCGGGACACAGCGGGAACACAGCGGGGACAAAGACGGGGACAGCAGGGAGACACATCGGGACACAGTGGGACACAGCGGGGACACAGCAGAACACAGCGGGGGACACAGCGGGGATACAGCCGGGACACAGGGGTACACAGCGGGACAGAGCGGTGACACAGCGGGACACAGTGGGACACAGCTGGACACAGCGGGAGACACAACGGGACAAAGCGGGAGACAGAGCGGGACACAGAGGGACACAGTGGGACACAGCGGGGACACAGCGGGGACACAGCAGGACACAGCGGGACATAGTGGGACTCAGTGGAGGACACAGCAGGGGACACAACGGGAGACACAGCGGGAAACAGCGGGACACAGCGGGGACACAGAGGGACACAGCGGGGGACACAGCGGGGACACAGCGGTGCAAAGCGGCACACAGCAATGAAACAGCGGGGACACAGCGGGTGACAGAGCGGGACACAGCGGGGACAAAGAGGGAGACACAGAGGGACCCAGCGGGGGACACAGCGGGACACTGAAAGACACAGTGGGGACAGAGCGGGACACAGCGGGGACACAGCGAAAGACAAAGCGGGGGACAAAGCGAGACTCCACGGGACACAGTGGGACAGAGCGGGGAACATCGGGGACACAGTGGGGACACAGCAAGGACAGAGCGGGGGACACAGCGGGACACAGAGGGACACAGCGGGGACACAGCAAGGACACAGTGGGGGACACAGCAGGACACAGCGGGACACAGCGGGGACACAGCGGGGGACACAGCGGGGGACACAGCGGGACACAGCGGGGGAGAGCGAGGACAAAGATGGACACAGCGGGACACAGAGGGGACAAAGCGGGACACAGCGGGGACACAATGGGACACAGCGGGGGTCATAGCGAGGACACGGCAGGACACAGGAGGACAAAGCGAGGACACAGCGGGGACACAGACGGGGACACAGCAGGACACAGCCAGACACAGCGGTAACAAAGCTGGGACACAGCGGGACACAGCGGGACACGGTGGGACACAGCGGGGACACAGCGGGGACACAGCGGGACACAGCGGGACATAGTGGGACTCAGCGGAGGACACAGCAGGGGACACAACGGGAGACTCAGCGGGAAACAGCGGGACACAGCGGGGACACAGTGGGGGACACAGTGGGGGACAAAGAGGCGGACACAGCGGGACAGAGCGGGACATATTGGGGACACAGCGGGGACACAGCGGGACACAGCGGGGACACAGCAGGACACAGCGGGGACACATCGGGGACACAGCGGGGACACAGCGGGACACAGCGGGGACACAGCGGGACACAGCGGGGACACAGCGGGGGACATGCGAGGACACAGTGGGACACAACTGGGGACAGAGCGGGAGACAGCGGGGTGAGCGGGGACACAGAGGGACACAGCGGGACACAGAGGGACAAAGCGGGACAAAGCGGGGACAAAATGAGAACAGAGCGGGACACAGCGTCGACACAGTGGGGACACAGCGGGAGACAGCGGGGTGAGCGGGGACACAGAGGGACACAGCGGGACACAGTGGGACTCAGCGGGGACACAGAGGGGACACAGCAAGTACACTGCGGGGGACACAGCGGCACACAGCGGGACACAGCGAGGACACAGCGGGACACAGCGGGACACAGCAGGACACAGTGGGACTCAGCGGGGGACACAGCGGGACACAGCGGGGGACATAGAGGCGGACACAGCGGGACACAAAGGGACACAGCGGGGGACACAGCGAGGACATAGGGGGACACAGCGGGACACAGCGGGGACACAGCGGTACACAGCGGGACACAGCAGGGACACAGCGGGACACAGCTGGACACAGCAGGAGACACAGCGGGACACAGCGGGGGACACAGCGGGACACTGCGGGACAAAGTGGGAACAGAGCGGGACACAGCGGGGACACAGCAAAGAACAAAGCGGGGGACAAAGCGAGTCACCACGGGACACAGCAGGACACAGCGGGGACACAGCGGAACACAGTGGGACTCAGCGGGGGACACAGCGGGACACAGCAGGGGACATAGAGGTGGACACAGGGCGACACGGAGGGACACAGCGGGGAACACAGAGGGCGACAGAGCGGGGGACACAGAGGGAGACACAGCGAGACACAGCGGGGGACACAGCGAGGACACAGCGGGACACAGCGGCGACACGGCAGGACACATCATGGGACATAGCAGGGGACACAGGGGGACACAGCGGGGGACACAGTGGGACACAGCGGGACACAGCGGAACACAGAAGGGACACAGCGGGGAACACAGCGTGGACACAGCTGGACACATAGGGACAAAACGGAACACAGCAGGACACGGCGGGGGACACAGCGGGGGACAGCGCGGACATACTGGGGGACAGCGGGACACAGTGGGACACAGCGGGGAAACACAGCGGGGGCACAGCGGGACACAGCAGGGGACAGCGGGGGACAAAGCGGGAGACACAGCGGGACACAGCGGGGGACATAGAGGCGGAAACAGCCGGACACAGTGGGGACTGAGCAGGACACAGCGGGGACACAGCTGAGGTCACATCGGGGGACAAAGCGAGACACCACGGGACACAGCGGGAAACAGAGGGGACACAGCAGGACACAGCGGGACACACCGGGGGACACAGCGGGGATACAGCGTTACACAGCAGGGACACAGCGGGGGACACAGTGAGGACACAGCGGGATAGAGCGGGACACAACGGGACACAGCGGGACACAGCGGGAGACACAACGAGACACAGCGGGGGACAGAGCGGGACACAGTGGGGGACAAAGCGGGAGACACAGCAGGACACAGCGAGGGACACAGCGGGACACTGCGGGACACAGTGGGGACTGAGCAGGACACAGCGGGGACACAGCGGGTGACAGCTGGTACACACCGGGAAACAGCGGGGACACAAAGGGACACAGCGGGGACACAGCAGGACACAGCGGGGGACACAGCGGGGACACAGCGGGGAAACAGCCGGGACACAGCGGGACACAGCATGGACACAGCGGGACACAGCGGGGGACACAGCAGGACACAGCCAGACCCAGCGGTAACAAAGCTGGGACACAGCGGGACACAGCGGGACACAGTGGGACAGAGCGGTGACACAGAGGGGGACAGAGGGCACACCGGGGGACAATGGGGACACAGCAGGACAGAGCGGGGTAGCGGGGACACAGCGGGTCACAGCGGGACACAGCGGGGACACAGCGGGGACACAGCAGGGGACAGCAGGCACACAGCAGGACACAGCGGGACACAGCAGGACACAGCGGGGGACACAGTGGGGGACACAGCAGGACCCAGCAGGGGACACAGCGGGGACACAGCGGGACAAACCGGGGACCCAGCGGGACCCAGTGGGACACAGCGGGGGACACACCGGTATACAGAAGACACACAGCGGGACACAGAGGGACACAGCAGGGACATAGCGGGGGACACAGTGGGACATAGCCGGGACACAGCAGGACACAGTGGGGGACACAGCGGGGTACAAAGAGGCAGACGCAGCAGGACAGAGCGGGACACATCGGGGACACCCGGGGACACAGCGGGACACAGCTGGGACCCAGCGGGACACAGCGGGACACAGCAGGGACACAGCGGGGACACAGCGGGGACAGAGCAGTAAAAAAGCTGGGACACAGCGGGACACAGTGGGACACAGCGGGACACAATGGGGACACAGCGGGACACAGCATGGACACAGCGGGACACAGCAGGACACAGCAGGACACAGTGTGACTCAGCAGGGGACACAGCGGGACACAGCGGGGGACATAGGGGCGGACACAGCGGGACACATCGGGACACAGCGGGTCACAACGGGGGACACAGCGGGGACACAGCGGGACACAGCGGGGACTCAGCAGGGGACACAGCGGGACACAACGGGTGACACAGCGAGGACACAGAGGGCTAGAGCTGGGGACACAGCGGGACACAGCGGGACACAGAGGGGGACACAGCCTGGGATAGCGGGGACACACCGGGGGACAGCGGGGACAAAGAGGGACACTGCCGGGGACAGCGGGGACACAGGGGCGACACAGTGGGGACACAGCGGGACACACCGGGGATAAAACGGGGACACAGCGGGACACCGCAGGGACACAGTGGGACACAGCGGGGGACACAGCGGGACACAGCCAGACCCAGCGGTAACAAAGCTGGGACACAGCGGGACACAGTGGGACAGAGTGGGACACAGGGGTGACACAGGCGGGGAAAGAGGGCACACCGGGGGACAATGGGGAAACAGCGGACAGAGCGGGACACATCGGGGACACAGCGGGGACACAGCGGGACACAGCGGGGACACAGAAGGCACAGCGGGGACACATCGGGGACACAGCGGGGACACAGCGGGACACAGCGGGGACACAGCGGGACACAGCGGTGACACAGTGGGACACAGCAGGGACACAGCAGGACACAGCGGGGACACATCGGGGACACAGCGGGGACACAGCGGGACACAGCGGGGACACAGCGGGACACAGCGGGGACACAGCGGGGGACATGCGCGGACACAGCAGGACACAACTGGGGACAGAGCGGGAGACAGCGGGGTGAGCGGGGACACAGAGGGACACAGCGGGACACAGAGGGACAAAGCGGGACAAAGCGGGGACAAAATGAGAACAGAGCGGGACACAGCGTCGACACAGTGGGGACACAGCGGGAGACAGCGGGGTGAGCGGGGACACAGAGGGACACAGCGGGACACAGTGGGACTCAGCGGGGACACAGAGGGGACACAGCAAGTACACTGCGGGGGACACAGCGGCACACAGCGGGACACAGCGAGGACACAGCGGGACACAGCGGGACACAACAGGACACAGTGGGACTCAGCGGGGGACACAGCGGGACACAGCGGGGGACATAGAGGCGGACACAGCGGGACACAAAGGGACACAGTGGGGGACACAGCGAGGACATAGGGGGACACAGCGGGACACAGCGGGGACACAGCGGTACACAGCGGGACACAGCAGGGACACAGCGGGACACAGCTGGACAGAGCAGGAGACACAGCGGGACACAGTGGGACTCAGCGGGGGACACAGCAGGACACAGCAGGGGACATAGAGGTGGACACACCGGGACACAACGGGACACAGCTGGACACAGCGGGGGACCAGCGGGACACAGTGGAACACAGCAGGGGTCATAGCGAGGACACAGTGCGTCACAGGAGGACAAAGCGGAGACATAGTGGGGACACAGCCGGGGACACAGTGGGACACAGCAGGGGACACAGCGGGACACAGCGGGACAGAGCGCGACACAGCACGACACAGCGGGTACAAAGACGGGGACAGCAGGGACACACAGCGGGACACAGCGGGACACAGCAAGGAAACAGCGGGACACAGCGGGGGACACAGCGGGGACACAGCCGGGACACAGGGGTACACAGCTGGACACAGCGGGAGACACAACGGGACACAGCGGGGGACAGAGCAGGACACAGAAGGGGACAAAGCGGGAGACACAGCGGGACACAGCAGGGGACACAGGGGGACACAGCGGGGGTCATAGCGAGGCCACAGCGGGTCACAGGAGGACAAAGCGGAGACACAGCGGGGACACAGCGGGGGACACAGTGGGACACAGCGGGACACAGCGTGGACACAGCGGCAGACAGCGAGGACACAGCGGGTCACAGCGAGACACAGCGGGGACACAGCGGGGGACAGCAGGCACACGGCGGGACACAGTGGGACACAGCAGGACACAGCGGGGGAAACAGCGGGGGACACAGCAGGACGCAGCAGGGGACACAGCGGGACAAAGCGGGGACCCAGCGGGACCCAGCGGGGGACACACCGGGATACAGAAGGCACACAGCGGGACACAGCGGAACACAGCGGGACACAGCGCGACACAGCGGGACACAGCAAAGGACACAGCAGAGGACACAGCCGGGGACAAAGCGGGACACAGCAGAACACAGCGGGACACAGTGGTTACACAGCGGGACACAGCGGGGACCCAGCGGGACACAGCAGGGACAAAGTGAGAACAGAGCGGGACACAGCGTCAACACAACGGGGACACAGCGGGACACAGCGGGGGAGAGCGAGGACACAGAGCGACACAGCGGGACACATCTGGGACACAGCGGGGACACAGAGGGGGACAGCAAGCACACAGCGGGACACAGCGGGACACATCGGGGACACAGCGGGGACACAGAGGGGGACAGCAAGCACACAGCGGGACACAGCGGGACACAACGGGACACAGCAAGGGACACAGCGGGGGTCACAGCTGGGGACACAGCGGGACGCAGCGGGGGACAAAGCAGGGACACAACGGGACAAAGCGGAAGCTCAGCGGGACACAGCGGGGGACACAGCGTAGGACACACAGGTATAGAGCAGGCACACAGCGGTACACAGCGGGACATAGCGGGACACAGCGGGACAAAACGGGACACAGCGGGACACAGCGGGGACACAGCAGGGGACACAGCGGGAGACAGTGGGGACACAGCCGGACACAACAGGATACAGCAAGAAACAGCGGGGACACAGCGAGGACACAGCGGGACACAGCGGGACACAGCAGTTGACCCAGCAGTGGACACAAAGGGACACACTGGGGGACAACGGGGACACAGCGGGACACAGCAGGACAAAGCGGAGACACAGCGAGTACACAGCTTGACACGGAGGGACACAGCGGGGGACAGAGGATACACTCCGGGGGAAAGCAGGACCCAGCGCGGAACATAGCGGGACACAGCGGGGCCACAGCGGGAGACAGCGGGGTCACTGGGGACACAGCGGGACACAGCGGGGACACAGCGGGGACACAGCGGGACACAGCGGAGACACATCAGGGAACACAGCGGGGACACAGCGGTACACAGGGGGACACAGCGGGCACACAGCGGGACACAGAGGGACACAGCGGATCACAGCGAGGAATACAGTAGGACACAGCAGGGGACACAGCGGGGACAAAGCGGGACACAGAGGGACACAGCAGGGACACAGCGGGACACAGCGGGGGACACAGCAAGGGACACAGAGGGACACAGCGGGGAACACAGCGGGACACAGTGGGACATAGCAAGACACAGCAGCGGACACAGCGTGGAACAAAGGAGACACTCCGGGGGACAGCAGGGACAAGGCGGGACACAGTGGGGGACAGTGGGAACACAGCGGGACACAACGGGACACAGCGGGACACAGCAGGGGACAGCAGGGACACAGCGGGACACAGCGGGACACAGTGGGTGACAGAGGGGACACAGCGGGACACAGCGGGGGACACAGCAAGGGACACAGCAGGGACACAGCGAGGACACAGCTGTGCCACAGCATGGGACACAGCGGGGACACAGCGGGGACACAGCGGGGACAGAGTAGTAAAAAAGCTGGGACAGAGCGGGACACAGCGGGACACAACGGGGACACAGCGGGACACAGCGGGGGACACAGCGGGACACAGCGGGGGATATAGAGGTGGACACAGCGGGACACAAAGGGACACAGCGGGGGACACAGCAAGGACATAGGGGGACACAGCGGGACACAGCGGGGACACAGCGGTACACAGCGGGACACAGCAGGGACACAGCGGGACACACAGCGGGACACAGCGGGGAACACAGCGGGACACTGCGGAACAAAGTGGGAACAGAGCGGGACACAGCGGGGACACAGCAAAGAACAAAGCGGGGGACAAAGCGAGTCACCACGGGACACAGCGGGACACAGCGGGGACACAGCGGAACACAGTGAGACTCAGCGGGGGACACAGCGGGACACAGCAGGGGACATAGAGGTGGACACAGCGGGACACAACGGGACACAGCTGGACACAGCAGGGGACCAGCGGGACACAGCGGGACACAGCAGGGGTCATAGCGAGGACACAGTGCGTCACAGGAGGACAAAGCGGAGACACAGTGGGGACACAGCCGGGGACACAGTGGGACACAGCAGGGGACACAGCGGGACACAGCGCGACACAGCGCGACACAGCGGGGACAAAGACGGGGACAGCAGGGACACACAGCGGGACGCAGCGGGACACAGCAAGGAAACAGCAGGACACAGCGGGGGACACAGTGGGGACACAGCCGGGACACAGGGGTACACAGCTGGACACAGCGGGAGACACAACGGGACACAGCGGGGGACAGAGCAGGACAGAAGGGGACAAAGCGGGAGACACAGCGGGACACAGCAGGGGACACAGGGGGACACAGCGGGGGTCATAGCGAGGCCACAGCGGGTCACAGGAGGACAAAGCGGAGACACAGCGGGGACACAGCAGGGGACACAGTGGGACACAGCGGGAAACAGCATGGACACAGCGGCAGACAGCGAGGACACAGCGGGTCACAGCGAGACACAGCGGGGACACAGCGGGTGACAACAGGCACACGGCGGGACACAGCGGGACACAGCAGGACACAGCAGGGGAAACAGCGGGGGACAAAGCAGGACGCAGCAGGGGACACAGCGGGACAAAGCGGGGACCCAGCAGGACCCAGCGGGACCCAGCGGGGGACACACCGGGATACAGAAGGCACACAGCGGGACACAGCGGAACACAGCGGGACACAGCGTGACACAGCTGGGACATAGCGGGGGACACAGCGGGACACAGCCGGGACACAGCAGGGACACAGCGGGACACAGCAAAGGACACAGCAGAGGACACAGCCGGGGACAAAGCGGGACACAGCAGAACACAGCGGGACACAGTGGTTACACAGCGGGACAGAGCAGGGACCCAGCGGGACAGAGCGGGACACAGCAGGGACAAAGTGAGAACACAGCGGGACACAACGTCAACACAGTGGGGACACAGCGGGACACAGCGGGGGAGAGCGAGGACACAGAGTGACACAGCGGGACACATCGGGGACACAGAGGGGGACAGCAAGCACACAGCAGGACACAGCGGGACACAACGGGACACAGCGGGGGACACAGCGGGGGACACAGCGGGGGACACAGCGGGGACAAAGCAGGGACACAGCGGGAGACAGTGGGGACACAGCCGGACACAACAGGATACAGCAAGAAACAGCGGGGACACGGCAAGGACACAGCGGGACACAGCGGGACACAGCAGTTGACACAGAAGTGGACACAACGGGACACACTGGGGGACAACGGGGACACAGCGGGACACAGTGGGACAAAGCGGAGACACAGCGAGTACACAGCTTGACAAAGAGGGACACAGCGGGGACTTAGTGGGGACACTTTGCGGACACAGCTGGATACAGCGAGGACACAGCGGGGAACACAGCGGGGGACAGCGGGGACACTCCGGGGGAAAGCACGACACAGCGCGGAACATAGCGGGACACAGCGGGGACACAGCGGGGGACAGCGGGGACACTGGGGACACAGCGAGACACAGCGGGGACACAGCGGGGACACAGCGGGACAAAGCAGAGACACATCAGGGAACACAGCGGGGACACAGCGGTACACAGGGGGACACAGCGGGCACACAGCGGGTCACAGAGGGACACAGCGGATCACAGCGAGGAACACAGTAGGACACAGCAGGGGACACAGCGGGGACAAAGCGGGACACAGAGGGACACAGCAGGGACACAGCGGGACACAGCGGGGGACACAGTGGGACACAGCGGGACACAGCGGGACATAGCAAGACACAGCGGGGAACAAAGGAGACACTCCGGGGGACAGCAGGGACAAGGCGGGACACAGCAGGGGACAGTGGGAACTCAGCAGGACACAACGGGACACAGCGGGACAGAGCGGGGGACAGGAGGGACACAGCGGGACACAGAGGGTGACAGAGGGGACACAGCGGGACACATGGGGACACAGCGGGGCACAGCGGGACACAGCAGGGGACACAGCAAAGGACACAGCAGGGACACAGCGGGGGACACAGTGGGACACAGCGGGACACAGCGGGACATAGCAAGACACAGCGGGGAACAAAGGAGACACTCCGGGGGACAGCAGGGACAAGGCGGGACACAACAGGGGACAGTGGGAACTCAGCGGGACACAACGGGACACAGCGGGACACAGCGGGGGACAGGAGGGACACAGCGGGACACAGCGGGACACAGCGGGACACAGTGGGTGACAGAGGGGACACAGCGGGACACATACGGACACAGCATCAACACAGCGGGGACACAGCGGGACACAGCGGGACACAGCAAGGGACACAGTGGGACGCAGCGGGGGACAAAGCGGGGACACAGCGGGACAAAGCGGGAACCAAGCGGGATACAGTGGGAACAAAGCGGGGACACACCGGGACACAGCAGGCACACAGCGGGACACAGCGGGACACAGCAAGGACATAGCAGGGGACACAGCGGGACACAACCGGGACACAGCAGGGACACTGCAGGGACACAGCAGGACACAGCTGAGGACACAGCAGTGGACACAGCAGGGGACTCAGTGGGGACACAGCGGGACACAGCGGGGACCCAGCGGGACAGAGCGGGACACAGCGGGGACAAAGTGAGAACAGAGCGGGACACAGCGTGGACACAGCGGGGACACAGCGGGACACAGCGGGGGAGAGCGGGGACACAGAGGGACACAGCGGGACACAGCGGGGACACAGCTGGGACACAGCGGGGGACAGCAAGCACACAGCGGGACACAGCGGGGAACACAGCGGGGGACGCAGCGGGGGACGCAGCGGGTACACAGCGGGACATAGTGGGAACCAAGTGGGACAAAGCGGGGTAAACAGCGGGGGACACTTCGGGATACAGCGGGGAACACAGCGGGACACAGCGGGACACAGCAAGGACATAGCGGGGAACACCACGGGACACAGCCGTGACACAGCAGGGACTCAGCAGGACACAGCGGAGGAAATAGCAGGAGACACAGCGGGGGACACAGCAGGACAAAGCGGGACATAGCGGGACACAGCGGGGACATAGCGGGACACAACGGGGACCCAGCGGAACACAGCGGGTCACAGTGGGGACAAAGTGAAAACAGAGCGGGACACAGCGTCGAAACAGCGGGGACACAGCGTGACACAGCAGGGACATAGCGGGGGACACAGCAGGACACAGCCGGGACACAGCAGGGACACAGCGGGACACAGCAAAGGACACAGCAGAGGACACAGCCGGGGACAAAGCGGGACACAGCAGAACACAGCGGGACACAGTGGTTACACAGCGGGACACAGCGGGGACCCAGCGGAACAGAGCGGGACACAGCAGGGACAAAGTGAGAACAGAGCGGGACACAGCGTCAACACAGCGGGGACACAGCGGGACACAGCGGGGGAGAGCGAGGACATAGAGCGACACAGCGGGACACATCGGGGACACAGCGGGGACACAGAGGGGGACAGCAAGCACACAGCGGGACACAGCGGGACACAACGGGACACAGCGGGGGACACAGGGGGGACACAGTGGGGGACACAGCGGGACGCAGCGGGGGACAAAACAGGGACACAGCGGGACAAAGCGGAAACTCAGCGGGACACAGCGGGGGACACAGCGTAGGACACACCGGGATAGAGCAGCACACAGCAGTACACAGCGGAACACAGCGGGGGACATAGCGGGAACACAGCGGGACAAAACGGGA
>NW_012289729.1:0-7182 GCF_000151885.1 Dipodomys ordii | reverse complement strand
TGTAAGTAGGAGAAGGAGAAGGAGAAGGAGTAGGAGTAGGAGAAGTACGGCAGCAGAAGCAATAGAAGAAGCAGAAGGAGAAGCAGAAGGAGAAGGAGAAGGAGAAGGAAGGGCAGCAGAAGCAATAGGAGAAGCAGAAGGAGAAGCAGAAGTAGAATGAGAAGCAGAAAAGAGAAGCAGTAGAAGCAGAAGAAGCAGGAAAAGCAGAAGCAGACGAAAGAGAAGAAGATGAAGAAGAAGAAGAAGAAGACGAAGAAGAAGAAGGAGAAGAAGCAGCATAAGGAGAAGCGTAAGGAGAAGCAGTAGAAACAGAAGAAGCAGAATCAGGAGAAGCAGAAGCAGAAGAAAAATAATAAGCAAAAGAAGCAGAAGAAGAAGCAGTGGGAGAAGCAGAAGAAGTAGAAGGAGCAGCAGAAGGAGAAGCAGAAGCAGAAAGAGACGCAGAAACAGAAGGAGAACAAGAAGGAGAAGCAGGAGAAGCAGAAGAAGCAGAAGTAGAAGCACAAAGAGGAGAAGAAGGAGAAGCAGAAGTAGAATCAGAAGAAGAAGAAGCATAAGAAACAGAAGCAAAATAAACAGAAGAAGGAGAAGAGCAGAAGCAGAAGGAGAAGCAGAAGGAGAAGCAGAAAGAGAAGCAGGAGAAGTAGAAGAAGCAGAAGCAGAAGAAACAGGAGAAGCCAAAGAAGCAGAAGCAGAATCTGAAGCAAGAGAAACAGAAGAAGCACAATCTGAAGAAGAAGCAGAAGAAACAGAAATAGTACAATAATCAGAAGCAGAAGCAGCAGGAAAAGCAGAAGAAGAAGAAGGAGAAGGCGAAAGAGTAGGATTAGGAATAGGAGAAGCAAAAGGATAAGCAGAAGCAGAAAGAGACGAAGAAGGAGAAGCAGCACGAGAAGTAGGAGAAGCAGGAGAAGCAGAAGAAGCAGAATCTGGAGAAGAAGAAGGAGAACTAGAAGGAGAAGCAGAAGCAGAAAGAGAAGCAAAAGCAGAAGGAGAAGCACAAGGAGAAGCAGAAGAAACAGAAGAAGCAGAGGCAGTAGCAGAAGAAGTAGAAGATGTAGAAGCAGAAGGAGAAGCACAAGGAAAAGCAGAAGATGAGAAGGAGAAAGAGAAGGAGAAGGAGAAACAGAAGGAGAAGCAGAAAGAGAAGCAGAAGTTAGGAGCAGGAGACGGAAAAGCAGTAGCAGAAGCAGAAAGAGCAGCAGAAGGAGAAGCAGGAGATGCAGAAACAGGAGAAGCAGAAGTAGAAGTATCAGGAGAAAGACAAGAAGCAGAAGCAGAAGGAGAAGCAGAAACAGAAGGAGAAGCAGAAAGAGAAGGAGGGGAAGCAGAAGAAGCAGAAGCAGGAGAAGCAGAAACATAAGAATCCGAAGAAGTAGAAGCAGAACCTGAAGCAGAAGGAGATGCTGGAGAAGCAGAAGAAGCAGAATCTGGAGAAGCAGAAGGAGAAGCAGAAGGAGAAGCAGAAGCAGAAAGAGAATCAAAAGCAGAAGGAGAAGCAGAAGAAACAGAAGAAGTAGAAGCAGTAGCAGTTGTAGCAGAAGCAGAAGAAGAAGCAGAAGGAAAAGCAGAAGAACAAGAAAGAGAAGGAGAAACAGAAGGAGAAGCAGAAGGAGAAGCAGAAAGAGAAGCAGGTAAAGCAGAATAAGAAGAAGCAGAAGGAGAATCAGAAGGAGAAGCAGAAGGAGAAGGAGAAGCAGAAGCAGAAGAAGATGCAGAAGGAGAAGCAGGAGAAACAGAAGAAGCAGAAGCAGAAGGAGAAGCATGAAAAGCAAAAGAAGCCGAAGCAAAAGGAGAAGCAAAGAAGGAGAAGGAGAAACAGAGGCAGAAGACGAAGCATAAGCACAAGCACAAGCAGAAGGAGATGCAGAAGGAGAAGCAGGAGAAGCAGAAGAAGCAGCAGCTGAAGGAGAAGCAGAAGTAGGAGAAGGAGAAGCAGGAGAAGCAGAAGCAGAAAGAGAAGCAGAAGCGGAATGAGAAGCAGAAAGAGAAGCAGGAGAAGCACAAGATGCAGAAGCAGGAGAAGCCGAAAGAGAAGAAGTAGAAGAAGCAGAAACTGAAGCAGAAGGAGAAGCAGAAGCAGATGGAGAAGCAGCAGAAGAAGTAGAACCTGAAATTCAGGCAGGAGAAACAGAAGAAGCAGAAGCAGAAGCAGAAAGAGAAGCAAAAAGAGAAGCAGAAAGAGAAGTAGAAGAAGCAGCAGAAGGAGAAGCAGTAGAAGAAGCAGAGAAACAAGCAGGAGAAGCAGAAGCAGAAAGAGAAGTAGAAGCAGAAGAAGCAGAAGCAGAAGAAGAAGCAGTAGAACCATAAGAACAGAAGCAGGAGAAGCAGAAGCAGAAGAAATAAAGAAGCATAAGATGCAGAAGCCGATACAGAGGGAGAAAAAGAAGAAGGAGAAGGAGCAGCAGAAGTTGAAGAAGAAGGAGATTCAGAAGGAGAAAGAGAAGCAGAAACAGAAGGAGAAGGAGAAGGAGAAGTTGGAGAAGCAGAAGAAGCAGAAGCAGAAGCAGAAAGAGAAGCAGAAGAAGGAGAAGGAGAAGCAGAAGCAGAAGGAGAAGCAGAAGAAGCAGAAGCGGGAGAAGCAGCAGCAGAAGAAGAAACAGAAGAAGGAGAAGGAGCAGAAGGAGAAGCAGAAGCAGAAGGAGAAGCAGAAAGAAAAGCAGAAGAAGCAGTAGCAGGAGAAGCAGAAGCAGAAGAAACAGAAGAAGCCCAAGAAGCAGAAGGAGAACCTGAAGCAGAAGGGGAAGCAGAAGCAGCAGAAGCTGGAAAAGCAGAAGCAGAAGAAATAGAACATGCAGAAGAAGCAGTAGCAGAAGCAGAACGAGAAGCAGAAGAAGAAGAAGGAGAAAGAGAAGGAGTAGGAGTAGGAGGAGCAGAAGCATAATTAGAAGCAGAAAGAGAAGCAGAAGGAGAAACAGAAGAAGAAGAAACAGGAGAAGCAGAAGCAGAAGCAGAATGAGAAGCACAAGAAGGAGAAATTGAAGGAGAAGGAGAATGAGACGGAGAAGCAGAAAGAGATGTAGGAGAAGCAGAAGAAGAAGAAGCAGGAGAAGCAGAAGCAGAAGAAACAGAAGAAGGAGAAGAGCAGAAGCAGAAGGAGAAGCAGAAGCAGAAGGATAAGCAGAAGAAGTTGAAGCAGAAGAAGAAGAAACAGAAAAAGCAGAAGAAGCAGAAGAAGAAGCAGCAGGAGAAGCAGAAGAAGAAGAAGGAGAAGGAGAACGAGAAGTATTAGGAGTAGGAGAAACAGAAGGTTAAGCAGAAGCAGAAAGAGAAGGAGAATGAGAAGGAGAAGCAGAAGAAGCATAAGCAGGAGAAGCAGAAGCAGAATGAAAAGCAGGAGAAGGAGAAATTGAAACAGAAGAAGATGCAGAATAAGAAGCAGAAGGAGAAGCAGAAGAAGAAGGAGAAGCAGAAGGATAAGCATAAAGAGAAACAGAAGGAGAAGCAGAAGCAGGAGAAGCAAAAGCAGAAGAAGCAGAAGAAGCAGAAGCAGAAAGAGAAGTAGAAACAGAAGGAGAAGCAGAAATAGAAGCAGAAGAAGCCGAAGAAGCAGAAGCAGATCCTGAAGCACAAGGAGAAGCAGGAGAAGCAGGAGAAGCAGAATCTGGAAAAGAAGAAGGAGAACCAGAAGGAGAAGCAGAAGCAGAAAGAGAAGCAAACGCAGAAGAAGAAACAGAAGAAGCAGAAGCAGTAGCAGAAGAAGCTGAAGATGCAGAAGCAGAAAGAGAAGCAGAAGGAATAGCAGAAGAACGAGAAGGAGAAGGAGAAACAGAAGGAGAAACAGAAGGAGAAGCCGAAGGAGAATCAGGAAAAGCAGAAGAAGCAGAAGCAGACGGAGAAGCAGAAGAAGGAGAAGGAGAAGCAGAAGCAGAAAAGAAGCAGAAGCACAAGCAGAAGGACAAGCACAAGCAGAAGGAGATGCAGAAGGAGAAGCAGGAGAAGCAGAAGAAGCAGAAACAGAAGGAGAAGAAGAAGGAGAAGAAGCAGAATCAGAAGAAGCAGAAGCAGAAGTAGAAAGAGAAGCCGACGAAGAGAAGCAGAACGAGAAGCAGGAGAAGCAGAAGAAGCAGAACCGGGAGAAGCAGAAGAAGAAGAAACAGAAGAAGGAAGAAGGAGCAGAAGCCCAAGGAGAAGCAGAAGCAGAAGGAGAAGCAGAAAGAGAAGCAGGAAAAGCAGAAGAAGCAGAAGCAGGAGAAGCAGAAGCAGAAGAAACAGGAGAATGACAAGAAGCAGAAGCAGAAGGAGAAGCAGAAACAGAAGGAGAAGCAGAAAGAGAAGGAGGGGAAGCAGAAGAAGCAGAAGCAGGAGAAGCAGAATCATAAGAATCCGAAGAAGCAGAAGCAGAACCTGAAGCAGAAGGAGAAGCAGGAGAAGCAGAAAAAAGGAGAAGGAAAAACAGAAGCAGAAACAGAAGGAGAAGCAGTAGCAGAAGAAGCAGCAGAAGGAGAAGAAGAAGCAGAAGAAGGTGCAGAAGGAAAAGCAGGAGAAGCAGAACAAGCAGATGCAGAAGAAGAAGTAGAAGTAGGAGAAGGAGATGAAGAGCAGCAGAAGCAATAGGAGAAGCAGGAGAAGCAGAAGAAGCAAAAGCAGAAGGAGAAGCAGAAGTAGGAGAAGGAGAAGGAGAAGGAAGGTCAGCAGAAGCAATAGGATAAGCAGAAGGAGAAGCAGAAGCAGAATGAGAAGCAGAAAGAGAAGCAGTAGAAGCAGAAGAAGAAGGAAAACAGAAGCAGAAGAAAGAGAAGAAGGAGAAGAAGCAGAAGAAGAAGAAGAAGAAGAAGAAGAAGAAGAAGAAGAAGAAGAAGAAGAAGAAGAAGAAGAAGAAGAAGAAGAAGAAGAAGAAGAAGAAGAAGAAGAAGAAGAAGAAGAAGAAGAAGAAGGAGAAGGAGAAGAAGAAGAAGGAGAAGGAGAAGAAGGAGAAGCATAAGGAGAAGCAGTAGAAGCAGAATCATAAGAATAAGTGTAAGAAGCAGAATCAGAGGGAGTAGGAGAAGACGGAGAAGGAGCAGCAAAAGGAGAAGCAGAAGGAGAAGCAGAAGGAGAAGATGCAGAAGGAGAAGCAGTAGAAGCAGAAGAAACAGAAGCAGAAGGAGAAGCAGAAGTAGGAGAAGGAGAAGGAGAAGGAAAGGCAGCAGAAGCAATAGGAGAAGCAGAGGGAGAAGAAGAAGCAGAATGAGAAGCAGAAAGAGAAGCAGTAGAAGCAGAAGAAGCAGGAAAATCAGAAGCAGACGAAAGAGAAGAAGATGAAGAAGAAGAAGAAGAAGAAGAAGAAGAAGAAGAAGAAGAAGAAGAAGAAGAAGAAGAAGAAGAAGAAGAAGAAGAAGAAGAAGAAGAAGAAGAAGAAGAAGCATAAGGAGAAGCGTAAGGAGAAGCAGTAGAAGCAGAAGAAGCAGAATCAGGAGAAGCAGAAGCAGAAGAAAAAGAATAAGCAAAAGAAGCAGAAGAAGAAGCAGTGGGAGAAGCAGAAGAAGGAGAAGGAGCAGCAGAAGGAGAAGCAGAAGCAGAAAGAGAAGCAGAAACAGAAGGAGAACAAGAAGGAGAAGCAGAAGAAGCAAAAGTAGAAGCAGAAAGAGGAGAAGAAGGAGAAGCAGAAGTAGAATCAGAAGAAACAGAAGAAGAAGAAGAAGAAACAGAAGCAAAAGAAACAGAAGAGGGAGAAGAGCAGAAGCAGAAGCAGAAGGAGAAGCAGAAGGAGAAGCAGAAAGAGAAGCAGGAGAAGTAGAAGAAGCAGAAGCAGAAGAAACGGGAGAAGCCGAAGAAGCAGAAGCAGAATCTGAAGCAGGAGAAACAGAAGAAGCACAATCTGAAGAAGAAGCAGAAGAAACAGAAATAATAGAATAAGCAGAAGCAGAAGCAGCAGGAAAAGCAGAAGAAGAAGAAGGAGAAGGCCAAACAGAAGGATTAGGAGTAGGAGAAGCAAAAGGATAAGCAGAAGCAGAAAGAGACGCAGAAGGAGAAGGAGCACGAGAAGTAGGAGAAGCAGGAGAAGCAGAAGAAGCAGAATCTGGAGAAGAAGAAGGAGAACCAGAAGGAGAAGCAGAAGCAGAAAGAGAACCAAAAGCAGAAGGAGAAGCAGAAGGAGAAGCAGAAGAAACAGAAGAAGCAGAGGCAGTTGCAGAAGAAGCAGAAGATGCAGAAGCAGAAGGAGAAGCACAAGGAAAAGCAGAAGAACGAGAAGGAGAAGGAGAAACAGAAGGAGAAGCAGAAGGAGAAACAGTAGAAGAAGCAGAAAAACAAGCAGGAGAAGAAGAAGCAGAAAGAGAAGTAGAAGCAGAAGAAGCAGAAGTAGAAGAAGAAGCAGTAGAAGCATAAGAAGCAGAAGCAGGAGAAGCAGAAGCAGAAGAACAAGAAGAAGCATAAGAAGCAGAAGCAGAAGCAGAGGGAGAAACAGAAGGAGGAGAAGGAGCAGCAGAAGGGGAAGCAGAAGGAGATGCAGAAGGAGAAAGAGAACCAGAAACTGAAGGAGAAGAAGAAGGATTAGTTGGAGAATCAGAAGAAGCAGAAGCAGAAAGAGAAGCAGAAGCAGAAGGAGAAGCAGAAGGAGGAGAAGGAGAAGGAGAAGCCGAAAGAGAAGCAGAAAGTGAAGCAGAACGAGAAGCAGGAGAAGCAGAAGCAGGAGAACCAGAAGCAGAAGAAACAGAAGAAGGAGAAGAAGCAGAAGGAGTAGCAGAAACAGAAGGAAAAGCAGAAAGAGAAGCAGGAGAAGCAGAAGAAGCAGCAGCAGGAGAAGCAGAAGCAGAAGAAGCCGAAGAAGCAGAA
Source organism: Dipodomys ordii (assembly GCF_000151885.1). Lineage (NCBI taxonomy): Eukaryota > Metazoa > Chordata > Mammalia > Rodentia > Heteromyidae > Dipodomys > Dipodomys ordii. Next base: position 426 of record NW_012289729.1, on the reverse strand, counting down.
GCAGAACCTGAAGAAGAAGGAGAAGCAGGAGAAGCAGAAGAAGCAGAATCTGGAGAAGAAGGAGAACCAGAAGGAGAAGCAGAAGGAGAAAGAGAAGCAAAAGCCGTAGGAGAAGCACAAGGAGAAGCAGAAGAAACAGAAGAAGCAGATGCAGTAGCAGAAGAAGCAGAAGATGCAGAAGCAGAAGGAGAAGCAGAAGGAAACGCAGAAGAACGAGAAGGAGAAGGAGAAACAGAAGGAGAAGCAGAAAGAGAAGCAGAAGAAGGAGCAGGAGACGGAAATGCAGCCGGAGAAGCAGAAAGAGCAGCAGAAGGAGAAGCAAGAGATGCAGAAACAGGAGAAGCAGAAGAAGAAGTATCAGGAGAAGGACAAGAAGCAGAAGCACAAGGAGAAGCAGAAACAGAAGGAGAAGCAGAAAGAGAAGGA
>NW_012289728.1:0-6244 GCF_000151885.1 Dipodomys ordii | reverse complement strand
GAATGAGAAACTGAAGGATAAGCAGAAGCGGAAAGAGAATGAAAAGCAGAACGAGGAGCAGAAGAAACAGAAGAAGCAGTAGCAGTTGCAGCAGAAGCAGAAGGAGAAGCAGAAGGAAAAGCAGAAGAACGAGAACAAGAAGGAGAAACAGAAGCAGAAGGAGAATCAGAAGGAGAAGCAGAAAAAGCAGAAGGAGAAGCAGAAACAGAAGAATAAGCATTAGGACAAGCACAAGCAGAAGGAGATGCAGAAGGAGAAGCAGGAGAAGCAGAAGAAGCAAAAGAAGAAGTAGAAGTAGGAGAAAGAGAAGGAAGAGCAGCAGAAGCAATAGGAGAAGCAGAAGCAGAAGCAGAATGAGTAGCAGAAGAAGAAGCAGTGGAAGCAGAACAAGCAGGAAAAGCAGAAGCAGAAGAAAGAGAAGAAGAAGAAGAAGAAGAAGAAGAAGAAGAAGAAGAAGAAGAAGAAGAAGAAGAAGAAGAAGAAGAAGAAGAAGAAGAAGAAGAAGAAGAAGGAGAAGAAGAAGAAGGAGAAGAAGAAGAAGGAGAAGGAGAAGCATAAGGAGAAGCAGGGAAGCAGAGGAAGCAGAAGCAGGAGAATCAGAAGCAGTAGAAAAAGAATAAGCATAAGAAGCAGAATCAGAGGAAGAAGGAGAAGGAGAAGCAGATGGAGAAACAGAAGGAGAAGCAGAAGCAGAAGAAGCAGCAGAAGGAGAAACAGAAGCAGAAGAAGATGCAGAAGGAGAAGCCGAAGGAGAAGCAGGAGAAGCACTAGAAGCAGAAGCAGAAGGAGAAGCAGAAGTAGGAGAAGGAGAAGGAGAAGGAAGAGCAGCAGAAGCAATAGGAGGAGCAGAAGGAGAAACAGAAGCAGAATGAGAAGCAGAAAGAGAAGCAGTAGAAGCAGAAGCAGAAGTAAGAGAAGAAGAAGAAGTAGACGAAGAAGAAGAAGAAGAAGCAGCATAAGGAGAACCATAAGGAGAAACAGTAGAAGCAGAAGAAGCAGAAGCAGGAGAAGCAGAAGCAGAAGAAAAAGAATAAGCAAAAGAAGCAGAAGCAGTGGGAGAAGCAGAAGAAGGAGAAGGAGAAGGAGCAGCAGAAGGAGAAGCAGAAAGAGAAGCAGAAACAGAAGGAGAATAAGAAGGAGAAGCAGGAGAATCAGAAGAAGCTGAAGTAGGAGCAGAAAGAGGAGAAGACGAGAAGCAGAAGTAGAATCAGAAGAAACAGAAGAAGAAGTAGCAGAAGAAACAGAAGCAAAAGAACAAGACGAAGGAGAAGAGCAGAAGCAGAAGCAGAAGGAGAAGCAGAAGCTGAAGGAGAAGCAGAAAGAGAAGCAGGAGAAGCAGAAGGAGCAGGAGAAGCAGAAGCAGAAGAAACAGGAGAAGCCGAAGAAGCAGAATCTGAAGCAGGAGAAACAGAAGAAGCACAATCTGAAGCAGAAGCAGAAGAAACAGAAATAGTAGAATAAGCAGAAGCAGAAGCAGCTGGAGAAGCAGAAGAAGAAGACGGAGAAGGCGAAAGAGAAGGATAAGGAGTAGGAGAAGCAAAAGGATAAGCAGAAGCAGAAAGAGACGCAGAAGGAGAAGCAGCACGAGAAGTAGGAGAAGCAGGAGAAGCAGAAGCAGGAGAAGCAGAAGAAACAGAAGACGCAGAAGCAGAATGAGAAGCAGAAGGAGAAGTTGAAGCAGAAGCAGAAGCAGAAGGAGAAGCAGAAGCAGAAGGAGAAGCAGAAGAAGGAGAAGGAGAAGCAGCAAGGGAAGCAGAACGAGAAGCAGGAGAAGCAGTAGCAGGAGAAGCAGAAGCAGAAGAAACAGAAGAAGGAGAAGAAGCAGAAGCAGAAGGAGAAGCAGAAACAGAAGGAAAAGCAGAAAGAGAAGCAGGAGAAGCAGAAGAAGCAGCAGCAGGAGAAGCAGAAGCAGAAGAAGCCTAAGAAGCAGAAGCAGAACGTGAAGCAGAAGGAGAAGCAGGAGAAGAAGAAGAAGCAGAATCTGCAGAAGCAGAAGGAAAAGCAGAAGCAGAAAGAGAAGCAAAAGCAGAAGGAGAAGCAGAAGGGGAAGCAGAAGAAGCAGAGGCAGTAGCAGAAGAAGCAGAAGATGCAGAAGCAGAAGGAAAAGCAGAAGAACGAGAAGGAGAAGGAGTAGGGGAAACAGAAGGAGAAGCAGAAAGAGAAGCAGAAGAAGGAGCAGGAGAAGGAAAAGCAGCAGCAGAAGCAGAAAGAGCAGCAGAAGGAGAAGCAAGAGATGCAGAAACTTGAGAAGCAGAAGCAGAAGAAACACAAGAAGGACAAGAAGCAGAAGCAGAAGGAGAAGCAGAAAGAGAAGGAGAAGCAGGAAGAGAAGGAGGGAAAGCAGAAGAAGCAGAAGCAGGAGAAACAGAAGCATAAGAATGTGAAGAAGCAGAAGGAGAACCTGAAGCAGAAGGACAAGCAGGAGAAGCAGAAGAAGCAGAATCTGAAGAAGCAGAATAAGAAGCAGAAGGAGAAGCAGAAGCAGAAAGAGAATCAAAAGCAGAAGGAGAAGCAGAAGAAGCAGAAGAAGTAGAAGCAGAAGCAGTTGTAGCAGAAGCAGAAGGAAAAGCAGAAGAACAAGAAGGAGAAGGAGAAACAGAAGGCGAAACAGAAGGAGAAGCAGAAAGAGACGCAGGTAAAGCAGAAGAAGAATAAGCAAAAGGAGAATCAGACGAGAAGCAGAAGAAGGAGAAAGAGAAGCAGAAGAAGATGCAGAATGAGAAGCAGGAGAAGCAGAAGAAGCAGAAGCAGGAGGAGAAGCAGGAAAAGCAGAAGAAGCAGAAGCAAAAGGAGAAGCAAAAGAAGGAGTAGGAGAAGCAGAAGCAGAAGCATAAGGAAAAGCACAAGCAGAAGGAGATGCAGAAGGAGAAGCAGGAGAAGCAGAAGAAGCAGAAGCTGAAGGAGAAGTAGAAGCAGTAGTAGAAGCAGAAGAAGGAGAACCAGAAGGAGAAGCATAAAGAGAAACAGAAGGAGAAGCAGGAGAAGCAGAAGCAGGGGAAGCAGAATCAGAAGAAATAGAAGAAGGAGGAGAAGCAGAAGCAGAAAGAGAAGCAGAAACAGAAGGAGAAGCAGAAAAAGAAGCAGAAGAAGCCGAAGAAGCAAAAGCAGAACTTAAAGCAGAAGGAGAAGCAGGAGAAGCAGAAGAAGCAGAATCTGGAGAAGAAGAAGTAGAACTAGAAGGAGAAGCAGAAGCAGAAAGAGAAGCAAAAGCAGAAGGAGAAGCAGAAGAAACAGAAGAAGCAGAATCAGTAGCAGAAGAAGCTGAAGATGGAGAAGCAGGAAGAGAAGCAGAAGGAATAGCAGAAGAACGAGAAGGAGAAATAGAAGGAGAAGCAGAAGGAGAAGCAGGAAAAGCACAAGAAACAGAAGCAGACGGAGAAGCAGAAGAAGGAGAAGCCAGAGCAGAAGAAGAAGCAGAAGGAAAAGCACAAGCAGAAGGAGATGCAGAAGGAGAAGCAGGAAATGCAGAAGACGCAGAAGCAGAAGGAGAAGAAGAAGGAGAAGAATCAGAATCAGAAGAAGCAGAAATAGAAAGAGAAGCCGACGAAGAGAAGCAGAACGAGAAGCAGGAGAAGCAGGAGAAGCACAAGCGGGAGAAGCAGAAGAAGAAGAAACAGAAGAAGGAGAAGGAGCAGAAGCAGGAGAAGCAGAAGGAGAAGCAGAAAGAGAAGCAGGAAAAGCAGAAGAAGCAGAAGCAGGAGAAGCAGAAGGAGAAGAAACAGGAGAAGGACAAGAAGCAGAAAGAGAAGCAGTAGAAGCAGAAGAGGCAGGAAAAGCAGAAGCAGAAGAAAGAGAAGAAGAAGAAGACGAAGAAGAAGAAGAAAAAGAAGCAGCAGCATAAGGAGAAGCATAAGGAGAAGCATAAGGAGAAGTATAAGGAGAAGCAGTAGAAGCAGAAGAAGCAGAAGCAGGAGAAGCTGAAGCAGAAGAAAAAGAATAAGGCAGAAGAAAAGATTAAGCAAAGAAGCAGAAGCAGTGAGAGAAGCAGAAGAAGGAGAAGGAGAAGGAGCAGCAGAAGGAGAAGCAGAAGCAGAAAGAGAAGCAGAAACAGAAGGAGAACTAGAAGGAGAAGCAGAAGAAGCAGAAGTAGAAGCAGAAAGAGGCGAAGAAGGAGAAGCAGAAGTAGAATCAGAAGAAACAGAAGAAGAAGAAGATATGAAGAAGAAGAAGAAGAAGAAGAAGAAGAAGAAGAAGAAGAAGAAGAAGAAGAAACAGAAGCAAAAGAAACAGAAGAAGGAGAAGAGCAGAAGCAGAAGCAGAAGGAGAAGCAGAAGGAGAAGCAGAAAGAGAAGCAGGAGAAGTAGAAGAAGCAGAAGCAGAAGAAACGGGAGAAGCCGAAGAAGCAGAAGCCGAATCTGAAGCAAGAGAAACAGAAGAAGCACAATCTGAAGAAGAAGCAGAAGAAACAGAAATAGTAGAATAAGCAGAAGCAGAAGCAGCAGGAAAAGCAGAAGAAGAAGAAGGAGAAGGCCAAACAGAAGGATTAGGAGTAGGAGAAGCAAAAGGATAAGCAGAAGCAGAAAGAGACGCAGAAGGACAAGCAGCACGAGAAGTAGGAGAAGCAGGAGAAGCAGAAGAAGCAGAATCTGGAGAAGAAGAAGGAGAACCAGAAGGAGAAGCAGAAGCAGAAAGAGAAGCAAAAGCAGAAGGAGAAGCAGAAGGAGAAGCAGAAGAAACAGAAGAAGCAGAGGCAGTAGCAGAAGAAGCAGAAGATGCAGAAGCAGAAGGAGAAGCACAAGGAAAAGCAGAAGAACGAGAAGGAGAAGGAGAAACAGAAGGAGAAGCAGAAGGAGAAGCAGTAGAAGAAGCAGAAAAACAAGCAGGAGAAGCAGAAGCAGAAAGAGAAGTAGAAGCAGAAGAAGCAGAAGCAGAAGAACAAGCAGTAGAACCATAAGAAGCAGAAGCAGAAGCAGAAGAACAAGAAGAAGCATAAGAAGCAGAAGCAGAGGGAGAAAGAGAAGGAGGAGAAGGAGCCGCAGAAGGGGAAGCAGAAGGAGATGCAGAAGGAGAAAGAGAACCAGAAACTGAAGGAGAAGAAGAAGGATTAGTTGGAGAATCAGAAGAAGCAGAAGCAGAAAGAGAAGCAGAAGCAGAAGGAGAAGCAGAAGGAGGAGAAGGAGAAGGAGAAGCCGAAAGAGAAGCAGAAAGAGAAGCAGAACGAGAAGCAGGAGAAGCAGAAGCAGGAGAACCAGAAGCAGAAGAAACAGAAGAAGGAGAAGAAGCAGAAGCAGAAGGAGTAGCAGAAACAGAAGGAAAAGCAGAAAGAGAAGCAGGAGAAGCAGAAGAAGCAGCAGCAGGAGAAGCAGAAGCAGAAGAAGCCGAAGAAGCAGAAGCAGAACCTGAAGAAGAAGGAGAAGCAGGAGAAGCAGAAGAAGCAGAATCTGGAGAAGAAGGAGAACCAGAAGGAGAAGCAGAAGGAGAAAGAGAAGCAAAAGCCGTAGGAGAAGCACAAGGAGAAGCAGAAGAAACAGAAGAAGCAGATGCAGTAGCAGAAGAAGCAGAAGATGCAGAAGCAGAAGGAGAAGCAGAAGGAAACGCAGAAGAACGAGAAGGAGAAGGAGAAACAGAAGGAGAAGCAGAAAGAGAAGCAGAAGAAGGAGCAGGAGACGGAAATGCAGCCGGAGAAGCAGAAAGAGCAGCAGAAGAAGAAGCAAGAGATGCAGAAACAGGAGAAGCAGAAGAAGAAGTATCAGGAGAAGGACAAGAAGCAGAAGCACAAGGAGAAGCAGAAACAGAAGGAGAAGCAGAAAGAGAAGGAGGGGAAGCAGAAGCAGGAGAAGCAGAAGCATAAGAATCCGAAGAAACAGAAGCAGAACCTGAAGCAGAAGGAGAAGCAGGAGAACCAGAAGAAGCAGAACCTGGAGAAGCAGAATGAGAAGCAGAAGCAGAAAGAGAATCAAAAGGAGAAGGAGAAGCAGAAGAAGTAGAAGCAGTAGCAGTTGTAGCTGAAGCAGAAGGAGAAGCCGAAGGAAAAGCAGAAGAAAAAGAAGGAGAATGAGAAACAGAAGGAAAAGCAGAAGGAGAAGCAGAAAGAGAAGCAGGTAAAGCAGAAGAAGCAGAAGCAAAAGAAGGAGAAGGAGAAGCAGAACCAGAAGAAGGAACATAAGGACAAGCACAAGCAGAAGGAGATGCAGAAGGAGAACCAGGAGAAGCAGAAGAAGCAGAAGCTGAAGGAGAAGCAGAAGTAGGAGAAGGAGAAGGAGGAGAAGCAGAAGGAGAAGCAGAAGCGGAATGAGAAGCAGAA
>NW_012289727.1:0-15323 GCF_000151885.1 Dipodomys ordii | reverse complement strand
TGCCCGCTGTGTCCGCTGTGTACCCCGCTGTGTCCAGCTGTGTCACCGCTGTGTCTCGCTGTGCCCACTCTCTGTCTCCGCTGTCCCCCGCTGTGTCCCCCGCTGTGTCCCGCTGTGTCCCCCGCTTTTTCCTGCTGTGTCCCGCAGTGTCCCCGCTGTGTCCCGCTGTGTAACACTGTGTCCCGTGGTGTCCCACTTTGTCCCACGTTGTGTCCGCCGCTGAGTCCCCTCTGTGTCGCCGCTATGTCCCCCTGTGTCCTCGCTGTGTCCCCTGCTGTCTCCCGCTTTGTCTCCCGCTGTGTTCCGCTGTGTCCCGCTGTGTCCCCGCTGTGTCCCCAGCTGTGTCCCGCTGTGTACCCTGCTGTGTCCTGCTATGTTCCTGCAGTGTCCCCGCTGTGTCCCGCTGTGTCCCGCTGTGTCCTCGCTGTGTCCCCAGCTGTGTACCCCACTGTGTTCCGCGTGTCCCTGCTGTATCGACGCTGGGTCCCGCTGGGTACCGCTGTGTCATCCCTGTGTCCCCCGCTGTGTCCCGCTGTGTCCCCCGCTGTGTCTCTACTATGTCCCCGCTGTGTCCCGCTGTGTACTGCTGTGTCCCCCGCTGAGTCCTGCTGTGTCCCAATATGTCCTCGCTCTGTCCCCCGCTGTGTCCCGTTGTGTCCTCCCTGTGCCCCCGCTGTGTCCCGCTGTGTCCCCCGCTGTGTCCCCCACTGTGTCCCGCTCTGTCCCCCTCTGTGTCCCGCTGTGTCCCCCGCTGTGTCCCACTGTGTCCCCGCAGTGTCACTGCTGTTTCCTGCTGTGTCCCGCTGTGTTCCGTGGTGTCCGTCTTTGTCTCCCGCTGTGTCCCCCGCTGTGTCCCGCTGTGTCCGACTGTGTCCCGCTCTGTCCCCGCTGTGTCCCGCTGTGTCCCGCTGTGTCCCCGCTGTGTGCCCGCTGTGTCCCGCTGTGTCCCCCGCTTTGTCCTGCTGTGTCCCCGCTATGTCCCCAGCTGTGTCCCCCTGTGTCCCGCTGTGTACCCCGCTGTGTCCCGCTATGTTCAGGCAGTGTCCCGCTGTGTTCCGCTGTGTCCCCCGCTGTGTCTACTGCTTTGTCCCCGCTGTGTCCCGCTGTGTCCCGCTGTGTCCTCGCTGTGTCCCCCGCTGTCTCCGGCTGTGTCCCCCGCTTTGTTCCGCTGTGTCACGCTGTGTCCTCCCTTTGTCCCCCGCTGTATACCGCTGTGTCCCCGCTATGTCCCCAGCTGTGTCCTGCTGTGTTCCGCTGTGTCCCCCGCTGTGTCCCGCTATGTTCCCGCAGTGTCCCGCTGTGTCCCGCTGTGTCCTTGCTGTGTCCCCCAATGTGTCCCGTTGTGTCCCCAGCTGTGTACCCAGCTGTGTACCTCGCTGTGTCCCGCTGTGTCCCCGCTGTATCGATGCTGGGTCCCACTGGGTCCCGCTGTGTCCTCCCTGTGTCCCCAGCTATGTCCCGCCGTGTCCGCCAGTGTGTCCCGCTGTGTCTACTGCTTTGTCGCCGCTGTGTCCCACTGTGTCCCGCTGTGTCCTCGCTGTGTCCCACGCTGTGTTCTGCTGTGGCCTCGATTTTTTCCTCGCTGTGTCCCGCTGTGTACCTCTCTGTGTCCCCCGCTGTTTCCCGCTGTGTCCCCCGCTGTGTTCCTGCTGTGTCCCCGCTGTGTCCCGCTGTGTCCCGCTGTGTACTGCTGCGTCCCCCGCTGAGTCCCGCTGTGTCCCCGCTGTGTCCCAATGTGTCCTCGCTCTGTCCCCCGCTGTGTACCGCTGTGTCCTTCCTGTGTCCCCCGCTGTGTCCCGCTGTGTCCCCCGCTATGTCACGCTGTGTCCCCCACTGTGTCCCGCTCTGTCCTTGCTGTGTCCCCCACTGTGTGCCGCTGTGTCCTCACTGTGTCCCCCGCTGTGTCGCGCTGTGTCCTTTTGTGTCACGTTGTTTCCCCGCTGTGTCCCTCTGTGTACCTCGCTGTGTCCAGCTTTGTCCCCGCTGTGTCTCGCTGTGTCCCACGCTCTGTCCCACACTGTGTCCCGCAGTGTCCCCCGCTGTGTCCTGCTGTGTCCCCCGCTGTGTCCCGCTGTGTCCCCCGCTGAGTCCCCGCTGTGTCACCGCTGTGTCCCGCAGTTTCCTCGCTGTGTCCCCTGCTGTCTCTCTCTCTGTCCCCCGCTGTGTCTCACGCTTTGTCCCTGCTGTGTCCCACTGTGTCTCGCTGTGTCTGGCTGTGCCCCCACTGTGTCCCGTTGTGTCCACAACTGTGTACCACGCTGTGTAACGCTGTGTCCCCGCTGTATCGACGCTCTGTCCCACTGTGTCCCGCTGTGTCCTCGCTTTGTTCCCCGCTGTGTCCCGCTGTGTCCCCTGCTGTGTCCCCCGCTGTGTCCTTGCTGTGTCCCCTGCTGTGTCCCGCTGTGTCCTCACTGGGTCCCCCACTGTGTCCCGCTGTGTCCCCCGCTGTGTCCCGCATGTCCGGCTATGTCCTTCTCTGTCCCCGCTGTGTCCCGCTGTGTCCCGCTGTGTCCCCGCTGTGTGCCTGTTGTGTCCCGCTGTGTCCCACTGTGTCCCCGCTGTGTCCCGCTGTGTCCCCCGCTGTGTCCCCCGCTGTGTCCTTGCTGTGTCCCTGCTGTGTCCCGCTGTGTCCTCACTGGGTCCCCCACTGTGTCCCGCTGTGTCCCCCGCTGTGTCCCGCTGTGTCCGGCTATGATCCTCTCTGTCCTCGCTGTGTCCCGCTGTGTCCCGCTGTGTACCCCGCTGTTTGGCCTGCTGTGTCCCGCTGTGTCCCCCTGTGTCCCCGCTGTGTCCCCGCTGTGTCCCTCTGTGTACCTCGCTGTGTCCAGCTTTGTCCACGCTGTGTCTCGCTGTGTCCCACGCTCTGTCCCACACTGTGTACCGCAGTGTCCCCCGCTGAGTCATGCTGTGTAACCCGCTGTGTCCCGCTGTGTCCCCCACTGAATCCCCGCTGTGTCACCGCTGTGTCCCGCTGTTTCCTCGATGTGTCCCCTGCTGTCTCCCTCTCTGTCCCCCGCTGTGTCTCACGTTTTGTCCCTGCTGTGTCCCACTGTGTCCCGCTGTGTCCAGCTGTGTACTGCTGTGCCCCGCTGAGTCCCGCTGTGTCCCCGCTGTGTCCCAATGTGTCCTCGCTATGTCCCCCGCTGTGTCCCGCTGTGTCCTCCCTGTGTCCCCCGCTGTGTCCCGCTGTGTCCCTCTGTGTCCCCTGCTGTGTCCCCCGGTATGTCTCGCTGTGTCCCCCGTTGTGTCCCACTGTGTCCTTGCCGTGTCCCCCGTTCTGTGCCGCTGTGTCCTCGCTGTGTCCCCGGCTGTTTCCCGCTGTGTCCTGCTGTGTCACGCTGTTTCCCCACTGTGTCCCCGCTGTTTCCCTCTGTGTACCCCGCTGTGTCCAGCTTTGTCCCCGCTGTGTCTCGCTGTGTCCCCCACTCTGTCCCCCACTGTGTCCCGCTGTGTCCCGCGCTGTTTCGCATTGTGTCCCCCACTGTGTCCCTCTGTGTCCCCGCAGGTTCACCTCTGTTTCCCGCTGTGTCCCGCTGTGTCCCGCGGTGTCCTCGCTGTGTCCCCCTGCTGTGTCCCGTTGTGTCCCGCTGTTTCACCGCTGTGTCCCACACTGTGTCCCGCTGTGTCCCCCACTGTGTCCCGCTGTGTCCCCACAGGTTCACCTCTGTTTCCCGCTGTGTCCCTTTGTGTGCCACTGTGTCCTCGCTGTGTCCCCGCTGTGTCCCGCTGTGTCCCGCTGTGTCCCCGCAGGTTCACCTCTGTTTCCCGCTGTGTCCCGTTGTGTGCCGCTGTGTCCTCGCTGAGTCCCCTACTGTCTCCCTCTCTGTCCCCCGCTGTGTCTCACGCTTTGTCCCCGCTGTGTCCCACTGTGTACCGCTGTGTCCGGCTGTGCCCCCACTGTGTCCCGTTGTGTCCACAGCTGTGTACCATGCTGTGTACCACGCTGTGTAACGCTGTGTCCCCACTGTATCGATGCTGTGTCCCGCTGTGTCCCGCTGTGTCCTCGCTGTGTTCCCCGCTGTGTCACGCTGTGTCCACCGCTGTGTCCCCAGCTGTGTCCTCGCTGTGTCCCTGCTGTGTCCTGCTGTGTCCTCACTGGGACCACCACTGTGTGTCGCTGTGTCCACCGCTGTGTCTCGCTGTGTCCAGCTGTGTCCCGCTTTGTCCCCGCTGTGTCCCGCTGTGTCCCCCTGTGTGCCTGCTGTGTCCCGCTGTGTCTCCCGCTTTTTCCCGCTGTGTCCCACTGTGTCCCCGCTGTGTCCCGCTGTGTCCCGCTGTGTCCCCACTGTGTGCCCGCTCTGTCCTGCTGTGTATCCTGCTGTGTCCAGTTGTGTCACAGCTGTGTCTCGCTGTGGCCACTCTCTGTTTCCGCTGTCCCCCGCTGGGTCCCCCGCTGTGGCCCGCTGTGTCCCGCTGTGTCCCCCGCTTTGTCCTGCTGTGTCCCGCAGTGTCCCCGCTGTGTCCCGCTGTGTAACACTGTGTCCCGTGGTGTCCCACTTTGTCCCACGCTGTGTCCCCCGGTGAGTCCCCACTGTGTCGCCGCTGTGTCCCCCTGTGTCCTCGCTGTGTCCCCCGCTGTCTCCCGCTTTGTCCCTCACTGAGTTCCGCTGTGTCCCACTGTGTCCCCGCTGTGTCCCCAGCTGCGTCCCGCTGTGTCCCGCTGTGTCCCGCTGTGTCCCTGCTGTATCGACGCTGTCTCCTGCTGGGTCCCGCTGTGTCCTCGATGTGTTCCCCGCTGTGTCCAGCTGTGTCCCCAGCTGTGTCTCCTGCTGTGTCCCGCTGTGTCCTCGCTGGGTCCACTGCTGTGTCCCGCTGTGACACCCGCTGTATTCCGCTTTGTCCTGCTATGTCCCGCTGTGTCCCCGCTGTGTGCCCGCTGTGTCCCGTTGTGTACTCTGTTGTGTCCAGCTGTGTCACCGTTGTGTCTCGCTTTGGCCCCTCTCTGTCTCCGCTGTCCCCCGCTGTGTCCCCCGCTGTGTCCCGCTGTGTCGCGCTGTGTCCCCCGCTTTGTCCCGCTGAGTCCCATCTGTGTCGCCGCTGTGTCCCGCTGTGTCCTCGCTGTGTCCCCGGCTGTCTGCCGCTTTGTCCCCGCTGTGTCCCTAGCTGTGTCCCGCTGTGTCCCGCTGTGTCCCCCGCTTTGTCCCGCTGAGTCCCATCTGTGTCGCCGCTGTGTCCCACTATGTTCCCGCAGTGTCCCCGCTGTGTCCCGCTGTGTCCCGCTGTGTCCTCGCTGTGTCCCCCGAGTGTCGCGTTGTGTCTCCACCTGTGCACCCCGCTGTGTCCCACTGTGTCCCCGCTGTAACGGCGCTGGGTCCCGCTGGGTCCCGCTATGTCCTCCCTGTGTTCCCCGCTGTGTCCCGCTGTGTCCCCCGCTGAGTCCCCACTGTATCCCTGCTGTGTCCCAATGTGTCCTCGCTGTGTCCCCCGCTGTGTCCTGCTTTGTCCTCCCTGTGTCCCCCGCTGTGTCCCGCTGTGTCCCGCTGTGTCCCCCGCTGTGTTCCCTGCTGTGTACCGCTGTGTCCCCCGCAGTGTCAGCGCTGTGTCCGGCTGTGTCCTCGCTGTGTCCCCCGCTGTCTCCCGCTCTGTACCCCGCTGTGTCTCAAGCTTTGTGCCTGCTGTGTCCCACTGTGTCGCGCTGTGTCCACAGCTGTGTACCTCGCTGTGTAACGCTCTTTCCCCCTGTATCGACGCTGTGTCGCGCAGGGTCCCGCTGTGTCCTCGCTGTGTTCCGCGCTGTGTCCCGCTGTGTCTACGGCTGTGTCCCCGCTGTGTTCCGCTGTGTCCTCACTTTTTTACCCTCTGTCCCGCTGTGTCCCTGCGGTATCGATGCTGGGTCCCGCTGGGACCCGCTGTGTCATCCCTGTGTCCCCCGCTGTGTCCCTGCTGTGTCCCCGCTGTGTCCCGCTGTGTACTGCTGTGTCCCGCGCTGAGTCCCGTTGTGCCCCTCTGTGTCCCCCGCTGTGTCCCCCGCTATGTCTTGCTGTGTCCCCCGCTGTGTCCCACTGTGTCCTTGCTGTGTCCCCTGATGTGTGCCGCTGTGTCCTCGCTGTGTCCCCCGCTGTTTCCAGCTGTGTCCTGCTGTGTCACGCTGTTTCCCTGCTGTGTCCCAGCTGTGTCCCTCTGTGTACCTCGCTGTGTCCAGCTTTGTCCCCGCTGTGTCTCGCTGTGTCCCACGCTCTGTCCCCCACTGTGTCCCGCTGTGTCCCCCGCTGTTTCCCACTGTGTCCCCCACTGTGTACTACTGTGTCCCCGCAGGTTCCCCTCTATTTCCCGCTGTGTCCCGCTGTGTTCCGTGGTGTCCTCGCTGTGTCCCCCTGCTGTGTCCCATTGTGTCCCGCTGTGTCCTGGCTTTGTCCCCCACTGTGTCCCGCTGTGTCCCCCGCTGTTTTCCACTGTGTCCCCCACTGTGTACCACTGTGTCCCCGAAGGTTCCCCTCTGTTTCCCGCTGTGTTCTGCTGTGTTCCGTGGTGTCCTCGCTGTGTCCCCCTGCTGTGTCCCGCTGTGTTCCCCACTGTGTCCCCCGCTGTGTCCCTATGTGTCCCACGCTTTGTCTCCCTGTGTCCCCGCAGTTTCCCCGCTGTGTCCGCTGTTTCCCACTGTGTTCTGTGGTGTCCTGCTTTGTCCCCGGCTGTGTCCCCCGGTGAGTCGCCGCTGCGTCCCCGCTTTGTCCCGCTGAGTCCTCCATGTGTCCCCCGCTGTGTCCCGATGTGTCCCCCGCTGTGTCCCGCTGTGTCCACTGCTGGGTCCCGGCTGTGTCCCGCTGTGTCCCGCTGTGTCCTCACTGTTTCCCACTCTGTGTTCCGTTGTGTCCTCGCTGTGTCCCCCGCTGTGTCCTCGTTTTGTCCCCGGCTGTGCCCTGCAGTGTCCCGCTCTGTCCCGCTGTGTCCTCGCTGTGTCCCGCTGTGTCCCCCACTGTTTCCCCTGCTGTGTGCAGCTGTGTCCCCCACTGTGTCCCACTCTGTCCCCCTCTGTGTCCCGCTGTGTCCCCCGCTGTGTCCCACTGTGTCCCCGCAGTGTCACTGCTGTTTCCTGCTGTGTCCCGCTGTGTTTCGTGGTGTCCCTCTTTGTCTCCCGCTGTGTCCCCCGCTGTGTCCCACTGTGTCCGACTGTGTCCTGCTCTGTCCCCGCTGTGTCCCGCTGTGTCCCGCTGTGTCCCACTGTGTCCCGCTGTGTCCCGCTGTGCCCCCACTGTGTCCCGTTGTGTCCACAGCTTTGTACCATGCTGTGTAACGCTGTGTCTCCGCTGTATCGACGCTGTGTCCCGCTGGGTCCCGATGTGTCCTCGCTGTGTTCCCCGCTGTGTCCAGCTGTTTCCCCACTTTGTCCCCCACTGTGTCCTCGCTGTGTCCCCCGCTGTGTCCCTCTGTGACCTCGCTGTGTCTCCCTCTGGCCGTGTCCCGCTGTGTCCCGCTGTGTCCCGCTGTGTCCCGCTGTGTCCCGCTTTGTCCCCCACTGTGTCCCGCAGTGACCCCGCTGTGTCCCGCTGTGTCCCACTGTGTCCCGTGGTGTCCCGCTTTTTCCCCCGCTGTGTCCCCGGCTGAGTCTCGCTGTGTCCCCACTGTGTCCTCTCTGTGTCCCCCGCTGTGTCCTGCTCTGTTCCCCACTGTGTCTCCCGTTTTGTCCCTGCTGTGCCCCGCTGTGTCCCGCTGTGTCCCCCACTGTGTCCCGTTGTGTCGTGTCAACAGCTGTGTACCCCGCTGTGTCCCGCTGTGTACCCGCTGTATCGAGGCTGTGTCCCGCTGGGTCCTGCTGTGTCTCTCTCTGTGTTCCCCACTGTGTCCCGCTGTGTCTCCCGCTGTGTCCCTTGCTGTGTCCCCGCTGGGTCCCGCTGGGTCCCACAGTGTCCCCCGCTGAGTCCGGTTGTTTCACCGCTGTGTCCCGCTGTGTCCCCACTCTATCGACGCTGTGTCCCGCTGGGTCCCGCTGGGTCCTCTCTTTGTTCCCCGCTGTGTCCCGCTGTGTTCCCCGCTGTGTCTCTCGCTGTGTCCGGCTGTGTCCCCGGCTGTGTCCGGCTGTGTCCCGCTGTGTCCCCCGCTGTGTCCTTGCTGTGTCCCCGCTGTGTCCCGCTGTGTCCCGCAGTGTCCCCAGCTGTGTCCCGCTGTGTCAACGCTGTGTCCCGATTTGTCCTCGCTGTGTCCCCCGCTGTGTCCCGCTTTGTGCCTACTGTGTACACCGCTATGTCCCTCTGTGTCCCCGCTGTTTCCCGCTGTGTCCCCTCTGTGTCCCCACTGTGTCACGCTGTGTTTCGCTGTGTCCAGCTGTGTCCTTGCTCTGTCTCCCTCAGTGTCCAGCTGTGTCTTCCCTGTGTCCCCCGCTGTGTCCCGCTGAGTCCCCTGCTGTGTCCCGCTGTGTCACGCTCTGTCCCCTCTGTGTCCCTCTGTGTCCAGCTCTGTCCCTGTTGTGTGTCCGCTGTGCCCCGCTGTGTACCCTTCTGTGTCCAGCTGTGTCCCCTCTGTGTCCCGCTGTGTCCCTTCTCTTTCCCCCGCTGTCCACCGCTGTGTCCTCCAGCTGTGTCCCGCAGTGTCCCCGCTGTGTCCCGCTGTGTCCTACTGTGTCCCGCTTTTTCCCCTCTATGTCCCCTGCTGAGTCCCCTCTGTGTCCCCGCTGTGTCCAGCTGTGTCCCCGCTGTGTCCTCCACTGTCTCCCGCTTTGTCCCACGCTGTGTCCTACTGTGTCCCTGCTGTGTCGGGCTGTGTCCCCCGCTGTGTCCTGCTTTGTCCCGCTGTGTCCCCCGCTGTGTCCTGCTGGGTCCCGCTGGGTCCCCTCTGTGTCCCAGCTGTGTCCGGCTGTGTCCCCAGCTGTGTCCCGCTGGGTCCCGCTGTGTCCCCCACTGTGTCCCGCTGTGTCCCCGCAGGTTCACCGCTGTTTCACGCTGTGTCATGCTGTGTTCCGTGGTGTCCCGCTTTGTCCCCCGCTGTGTTCCGCTGTGTCCACTGCTGAGTCCCCGCTGGGTCCCGCTTTGTCTCGCTGTTTTCCGCTGTGTCCTCGCATTGTCCCATGCTGTGTTCCGCTGTGTCCTCCCTGTGTCCCCCGCTGTGTCCTGCTGTGTCCCCCGCTGTGCCCCGCAGTGTCCCGCTGTGTCCCGCTGTGTCCTCGCTGTGTCAAACTGTGTCCCCCCTGTTTCCCCGCTGGGTTCTGCTGTGTCCCGCTGTGTCCCGCTAGGTCCCCCGCTTTGTCCCGCTGTGTCCCCGCAGGTTCACCGCTGTTTCACGCTGTGTCCTGCTATGTTCCGTGGTGTCCTGCTTTGTTCCCCGCTGTGTCCCGCTGTGTCCACTGCTGGGTCCCCGCTGGGTCCCGCTGTGTCTCGCTGTTTCCCGCTGTGTCCTCGCTTTGTCCCATGCTGTGTTCCGTTGTGTCCTCCCTGTGTCCCCCGCTGTATCCCGCTGTGTCCCTCGCTCTGCCCCGCAGTGTCCCGCTGTGTCACGCTGTGTCCTCGCTGTGTTCCTCGCTGTGTCCCGCTGTTTACCCCTCTGTGTCCCCCGCTGTGCCCCGCTGTGTCCTGCTGGGTGCCGCTGTGTCCCCGCTGTTTCCCCGCTGTGTCCTCGTGTGTCCCGCTGTGTCTACTGCTGTGTCCCCACTGTGTCCCGCTGTGTCTCGCTGTGTCCCGCTGTGTCCTCGTTCTTTCCCACGCTGTGTTCTGCTGTGTCCTCGCTGTGTCCCCCGCTGTGTCCCGTTGTGTACCCAGCTGTGTACCCCGCTGTGTCCCAATGTGTCCCCGCTGTATCGACGCTGTGTCCCGCTTGGTCCCGCTGTGTCCTCGCTGTGTTCCCCGCTGTGTCCCGCTGTTTACCCCTCTGTGTCCCCCGCTGTGTCCCGCTGTGTCCAGCTGTGTACTGCTGTGTCCCCCGCTGAGTCCCGCTGTGTCCCCGCTGTGTCCCAATGTGTCCTCGCTGTGTCCCGCGCTGGGTCCCGCTGTGTCCCCCCTGTGTCCCCGGCTGTGTCCTGCTGTGTCCGGCTGTGTCCCCCGCTGTGTCAGCGCTGTGTCCCGCTGTGTCCTCGCTGTGTCCCCCACTGTCTCCCGCTCTGTACCCCGCTGTATCCACGCAGTGTCCCGCTTTATCCCACTGTGTCCCGCTGTGTTTCGTGTTGTCCCGTTTGTGCCCCTCAGTGTCCCCCGCTGTGTCCCAACTGTGTCCCCGCTGTGTCCCGCTGTGTCCTCGATGTGTCCCCTGCTGTGTCCTGCTCTGTTCCCCGCTGTGACGCCCACTTTGTCCCAACTGTGCCCCGCTGTGTCCCGCTGTGTCCCGCTGTGTCCCACTGTATCCCGCTATGTCCCCCACTATGTCCCGTTGTGTCCACAGCTGTGTACCCCGCTGTGTCCCGCTGTGTCCCCGCTGTATCGAAGCTATGTCCCGCTGGGTCCCGCTGTGTCCTCTTTGTGTACCACGCTGTGTCCCACTGTGTCCCCTGCTGTGTCCCTCGCTGGGTTCCGCTGAGTCCCCTGCTGTGTCCTGCTGTATCCTCCCTGTGTCCCCTGCGGTGTCCCGCTGTGTCCCCTGCTGTGTCACTCGCTGTGTCCCTGCTGTGCCCCACTGTGTCCCACTGTGTCCCGCTGTGTCCTGCTGTGTCCCCCGCTGAGTTCCGCTGTGTACCCGCTGTGTCCCAATGTGTCCTCGCTGTGTCCCCCGCTGTGTCCCGCTGTGTCCCGCTGTGTCCCTCTGTGGCACCTGCTGTATCCCCGCTCTGTCCCGCTCTGTGCCCCACTTTGTCCGGCTGTGTCCACTGCTGTGACCCCGTTGTGCCTTGCTGTGTCCGGCTCTGTACCCCACTGTGTCCAGCTGTGTCCCCAACTGTGTCCCAATGTGTCCCCTGCTGTGTCCCCCACTGTGGCCCGCTGTGTCCCCTGCTGTGTCTGGTTGTGTCCCCCGCTGTGTCCCGCTGTGTCCACTGTTGTGACCCCGTTGTGCCTTGCTGTGTCCCGCTGTGTCCCCCACTGTGTCCCGCTGTGTCCTCGCTGTGTCCCATTGTGTCCCCGCTGTTTCCCCGCTGGGTCCTGCTGGGTCCCGCTTTGTCCCGCTGGGTCCCCCGCTTTGTCCCGCTGTGTCCCCGCAGTGTCCCCGCTGTGACCCGCTGTGTCCCACTGTGCCTTTGGTGTCCCGATTTGTCCCCCGCCATGTCCCCTGCTGAGTCCCCTCTGTGTCCCCGCTGTGTCCCGCTGTGTCCCCCGCTGTGTCCCTCTGTGTCCCCCGCTGTGTCCTGCTGTGTCCCGCTGTGTCCTGCTGGGTCCCGCTGTGTCCCCGCTGTGTCCCCGCTGTGTCCCGCTGTGTCCCCGCAGGTTCACCGCTGTTTCACGCTGTGTTCCGTGGTGTCCCGCTTTGTCCCCCGCTGTGGCCCCCCCTCAGCCACCTGTGTCCCCGCTGTGTCCCGCTGTGTCCTCGCTGTGTCCCCCGCTGTGGCCCTCTGTGTCCCCCGCTGTGCCCTGCAGTGTCCCGCTCTGTCCCGCTGTGTACTCGCTGTGTCCCGCTGTGTCCCCGCTGTGTCCCCGCTGTGTCCCCGCTGTCTCCAGCTCTGTCCCCTGCTGTGTCTCACGCTTTGTCCCCGCTGTGTCCCACTGCGTCCCGCTGTGTCCCACTGTGCCCCCACTGTGTCCCATTGTGTCCACAGCTTTGTACATGCTGTGTAACGCTGTGTCTCCTCTGTATCGACGCTGTGTCCCGCTGGGTCCCACTGTGTCCTCGCTGTGTTCCCCGCTGTGTCCAGCTGTTTCCCCCACTGTGTCCCCCTCTGTGTCCTGCTGTGTCCCCCGCTGTGTCCCGCTGTGTCCCGCTGCGTCCCCGCTGTGTCCCGCTGTGTCCCGCTTTGTCCTCCACTGTGTCCCGCAGTGACCCCGCTGTGTCCCGCTGTGTCCCCGCTGTATCGACGCTGTGTCCCGCTGGGTCCTGCTGTGTCCTCTCTGTGTTTCCCACTGTGTCCCGCTGTGTCCCCCGCTGTGTCCCTCGCTGTGTCCCCCGCTGTGTCCCGCTGTGTCCCCCGCTGTGTCCTTGCTGTGTCCCCACTGGGTCCCGCTGGGTCCCGCAGTGTCCCCCGCTGGGTCCCGCTGTGTCACCGCTGTGTCCCGCTCTGTCCCCGCTCTATCGACGCTGTGTCCCGCTGTGTCCTCTATGTGTCCCCTGCTGTGTCCTGCTCTGTTCCCCCTGTGTCGCCCACTTTGTCCCAACTGTGCCCCGCTGTGTCCCGCTGTGTCCCGCTATGTCCCCCACTATGTCCCGTTGTGTCCCCAGCTGTGTACCCCGCTGTGTCCCGCTGTGTCCCCGCTGTATCGAATCTATGTCCCGCTGGGTCCCACTGGGTCCTCTTTGTGTACCCCGCTGTGTCCCCCTGTGTCCCCCGCTGTGTCCCTTGCTGGGTTCCGCTGTGTCCCCTGCTGTGTCCCGCTGTATCCTCCCTGTGTCCCCTGCGGTGTCCCGCTGTGTCCCCTGCTGTGTCACTCACTGTGTCCCTGTTGTGCCCCACTGTGTCGCACTGTGTCCCGCTGTGTCCTGCTGTGTCCCCCGCTGAGTCCCGCTGTGTACCCGCTGTGTCCCAATGTGTCCTCGCTGTGTCCCCCTCTGTGTCCCGCTGTGTCCCGCTGTGTCCCTCTGTGGCACCTGCTGTATCCCCGCTCTGTCCTGCTCTGTGCCCCGCTTTGTCCGGCTGTGTCCACTGCTGTGACCCCATTGTGCCTTGCTGTGTCCGGCTCTGTACCCCACTGTGTCCAGCTGTGTCCCCACTGTGTCCCGCTGTGTCCCCCACTGTGTCCCAATGTGTCCCCTGCTGTGTCCCCCACTGTGTCCCGCTGTGTCCCCTGCTGTGTCTGGCTGTGTCCCCCGCTGGGTCCCGCTGTGTCCACTGCTGTGACACCATTGTGCCTTGCTGTGTCCCACTGTGTCCCCCACTGTGTCCCGCTGTGTCCTCGCTGTGTCCCATTGTGTCCCCGCTGTTTCCCCGCTGGGTCCTGCTGGGTCCCGCTGTGTCCCGCTGGGTCCCCCGCTTTGTCCCGCTGTGTCCCCGCAGTGTCCCCGCTGTGTCCCACTGTGTTCCACTGTGTCCTGTGGTGTCCCGATTTGTCCCCCGCTATGTCCCCTGCTGAGTCCCCTCTGTGTCCCCGCTGTGTCCCGCTGTGTCCCCCGCTGTGTCCTGCTGTGTCCCCCGCTGTGTCCTGCTGTGTCCCGCTGTGTCCTGCTGGGTCCCGCTGTGTCCCCGCTGTGTCCCCGCTGTGTCCCGCTGTGTCCCCGCAGGTTCACCGCTGTTTCACGCTGTGTTCCGTGGTGTCCCGCTTTGTCCCCCGCTGTGGCCCCCCCAAAACCACCTGTGTCCCCGCTGTGTCCCGCTGTGTCCTCGCTGTGTCCGCCTCTGTCTCCTGCTCTGTCCACCGCTGTGTCTCACGCTTTGTCCCCGCTGGGTCCCGCTGTGTTCCTCTCTGCCCCCCACTGTGTCCCCCGCTGAGTCCTCTATGTGTCGCCGCTGTGTCCCGCTGTGTCCTCGCTGTGTCCCCTGCTGTCTCCCGCTTTGTCCCACGCTTTGTCCCCGCTGGGTCCCGCTGTGTTCCGCTCTGTCCCCCACTGTGTCCCCCGCTGAGTCCTCTATGTGTCGCCGCTGTGTCCCGCTGTGTCCTCGCTGTGTCCCCCGCTGTGTCCCGCTGTGTCCTCGCTGGGTCCCCCGCTGGGTCCCGCTTTGTCCCCTGCTGTGTCCCGCTGGGTCCCACTGAGTCCCGCTCTGTCCCTGCTGTGTCCCGCTGTGTCCTGCTGTGTCCTCGCTGTGTCCCTCGCTGTCTCCCGCTCTGTCCCCCGCTACGTCTCATGACTTGTCCTCCCTGTGTCCCACTGTGTCCCGATCTGCCCCCACTGTGTCCCGTTGTGTCCACAGATGTGAACCACACTGTGTAACACTGTATCCCCGCTGTATCGACGCTGTGTCCCGCTGGGTCCCGCTGTGTCCTCGCTGTGTTCCCCGCTGTGTCCCGCAGTGTCCCCCGCTGTGTCCCCCGCTGTGTCCTCGCTGTGTCCCCCGCTGTGTCCCGCTGTGTCCTTGCTGGGTCCTCCGCTGTGTCCCGCTGTGTCCCCCGCTGTGTCCCGCTTTGTCCCGCTGTGTCCTGCTCTGTCCCTGCTGTGTCCCGCTGTGTCCTGCTGTGTCCTCGCTGTGTCCCCCACTGTCTCCCGCTCTGTCCCCCACTTTGTCTCACGATTTGTCCTCGCTGTGTCCCACTGTGTCCCGCTGTGTCCCGCTGTGCCCCCACTGTGTCCCGTTATGTCCACATATGTGTACCACGCTGTGTAACGCTGTATCCCCGCTGTATCGACGCTGTGTCCCGCTGTGTCCTCGCTGTGTTCCCCGCTGTGTCCCGCTCTGTCCCTGCTGTGTGCCCTGTGCCCTGCTGTGTCCTCCCTGTGTCCCCGCTGTCTCCCGCTCTGTCCCCCGCTGTATCTCACGATTTGTCTTCGCTTTGTCCCACTGTGTCCCGCTCTGTCCCGCTGTGCCCCCACTGTGTCCTCTTGTGTCCACAGATGTGTACCACACTGTGTAACGCTGTATCCCCGCTGTATCGACGCTGTGTCCCGCTGGGTCCTGCTGTGTCCTCGCTGTGTTCCCTGCTGTGTCCCGCTGTGTCCCCCGCTGTGTCCCCCGCTGTTTTCCTGTCTGTGTCCCCCGCTGTGTCCTGCTGTGTCCTCACTGGGCCCCCCGCTGTTTCCCGCTGGGTACCCCGCTGTGTCCCGCTGTGTCCCCTGCTGTGTACCCTGCTTTGTCCCTCTGTGTTCCCTGCTGTGTCCCGCTGTGTCCCCCGCTGTGTCCCGCTGTGTCCTCACTGTGTCCCGCTCTGTCTCCCCCTTGTCCCCGCTGTGTCTCGCTGTGTCCCGTGGTGTCCCGCTTTGTCCCCCGCTGTGTCCGCCGCTGAGACCCCGCTGTGTCCCCGCTGTGTCCCACTCTGTCCTCCCTGTGTCCCCCGCTGTGTCCCGCTGTGTCCCCTGCTGTGTCCTGCTGTGTCTACTGCTGTGTTCCTGCTGTGTCCAGCTGTGTCCCGCTGTGTCCCCCTGTTTCCTCAATGTGTCCCACACTGTGTACCGCTGAATACTTGCTGTGTCCCCCGATGAGTCCCATTTTGTCCCCAGCCGGGTACCCCGCTGTGGCCCACTCTGACCCTGCTGTATCGACACTGTGTCCCGCTGGGGTCCCGCTGTGTCCTCGCTGTGTCCACTGCTGTGTCCCGCTGTGTCCCACTGTGTCTCGCTTTTTACCCCGCTGTGTCCCGCTGTGTCCTCGCTGTGTCCCCCGCTGTGTCCCGCTGTGTTCCCCGCTGTGTCCCGCTGTGTCCCGCTTTGTCCCGCTGTATCCCCGCTGTGTCCCC
>NW_012289726.1:0-522 GCF_000151885.1 Dipodomys ordii | reverse complement strand
TGAGGGGCAGAGAGGTGCTGTTCCTTGCTGGGAGGGGTGGGTCCTGGCAGTTGGCAACGGCAGACGAATTCAGTCACTCACAGTGCTATCAGAGTGTCTGGGAGCCTTGGGAAGCGTTGGGGGCTGTGCCATTCTCTCCCTAGCCAGCTCTGCTTCCTCTTCCAGCTGGAGGTTCACATTTTACCTGATTGCCTTCATTGCTGGCATGGCCGTCATTGTGGATGTGAGTTGGGGTAACCGGGAAGTGGGAGTTAAAATTCTCTGGCAGACTGGTTGAGGCCATTAGTAGTACTTGAGGTCCTTGGTCTTCTAATCTCTCATCATCTTTCTGCAGAAACCCTGGTTCTATGACATGAGGAAAGTTTGGGAGGGATACCCCATACAGGTATGAAGTAGGCCCCTTTATAGGGGTGGCTAAGACATTCACACCCTTGTGAAGATAGCGTAAACACACAGTAGAGTAATTCAGTCATTGAACTGAATAACCCTAGGAGCTAGAAGGGCTGGGCTTGGAGCGGTGCA
>NW_012289725.1:0-4164 GCF_000151885.1 Dipodomys ordii | reverse complement strand
CATTTTCCCCCTCCAGAGTAAAGCCCCACCTCCCCCGCCCTCCCACCAGAATAAAAGTCCTCCTTACCAGAATAGGAGTCTCGGTCCCTATCCACGGTGCTGAAGGGTTTGTCATTGTGCCAGGAAAGCGAGTCTCCGGCATCGCCCCGGTACTGGCCCAGCCGCAGGCGGTAGTGGTCGCTCTCGGGTTCCAGGGAGAAGCTGTCGTAGTGGGCGCGAGCCCCACGCCCCCCCCAGTCCTCCAGCAGCACCAGGAGCTCGTGGTCCCCGCGGCTGGTCAGCTGATAGATGGGTTCGAGGCCCAGCCAGTATTCCCCATCAGGCCGCCCAAAGCCCACCTTGTATTGCTGCCAGGTAGTGAAGAAGTTGACGGAGCCATCTTGCCTGCGCTGGATCACCGTCCACCCGCCACCCTCCAGCTGCTGCTCACACCAGGCTGCAAACCCTTGGCGGCCCGGCTGGAGCTCGTACACTCTGCTCTGCCTGTGTCCGGCCTCGTGGGCCTCTGCACAGTCACGCCAGGGACCTATGGACACAGAGTTGGGGGTATGTCAGGACACTGGGACCAACCATTCCCTTGTTGGAATGAGATTTCAGGATGTATTGATCCCCTCACCCAAATAAGAGTACTGTCTCTCCACATCCCTCACCCTAAAAATAAGAGCACCAGCAGCCATTTCCTAACCTAAGGAAGATCTTCCAGTCTCTCTTCTCTCACCAGGGCAAATAGGAAGTCTGGGACTCTCAAACAACATCTGTGGTCTCCTTACCAGAGTAGAAGTCTGAACCAACTCACCAGAGTAGCAGTCCTAAATCGTCTGTGCCCTCGCCAAAATATGATTGACTCCTCGAATTCTTTTTTTTTTAAACTATTCACACACCTAATCTTTGTTGGGTGACTTGTACCACTCACTGGAAGTCCTAGCTATTCAAGAGTCTTGAGATCTGAGGATCAAAATTTGAAACTAGCCCACACAGGAAAAAAACCCATTTAACAGCAAAAACAAAAGCTGGATCCAGAGGTATGGCCCAAGAGATAACATGCCAGCTGGTGGAAAAAAGCCAAGTGAGTGCAAGGGCCTGAGTTCAAACCCCAGTACTGGTGTAGACACACAAAGCTTAGCTCTGTGTGTGTGTGTGTGTGTGTGTGTGCATGTGCACGCGCATCTGTGGTAATGAAGATGGAGCCAAGGCCTTGTGTACAGGCACTCTACCACTGTGCTGTATTACCAGCCTGATCTGTTTATTTTTTCCCCTTTTTATCAGAATAAGAGTGCCATCTTTTTGTCCCCCCCATCAAAATAAGAGGCTCATTTCCTCAAATCCTCTCATGAGTGGAACTTCCCATTAAAATTCGGACTTCCACTTCTTCCTACCCACAGTGAAGTCTAGGAATCTCCCAGAAGTCTCTAGACATGCCCCAACTCCCCCTGCCCCATCTTACCTGCTGGTTTGGTGGGGGCAGCAGGGTTCCCTGCGGGCATGGGAGAGGCTGGGGGTCCCTGCAGTCTCAGACTGTCTTCTCTCCTGCTGGGGTTATTGGCACTGCCCACGAGACTCAGGGGTACCACAGGCACCAGGGGTGGCGGCAGGACCTGGGGTAAGGAAGAAAGCCAGACGTGATGGAATCTGCCTGGGTGCCAGAGGCTGCGTCTCGGGGGCCCTGCACGAACATGCCTGATCTGGTGCTCAGAGCTTAACAGGTCTCTGCCTCAGTTTCCCTCTCTTCAAATAGGAATACCTGTAGAACACATCCAGCGTTGAGTATTAATTTACCAAATTCTCCCTCACCTACTCCTTAATGTAACTAGGGACCAACAGCACAACAATCTCAAACCCGAAAGTTAGGAACAGGGCTGAGGTGCGGCTGCGTGGTACAACAGTGGCCTTGCTAGGTTCCAGCCCTGGCACTGCAGGAAGAAAGGAGGGGAACCCCAAAAACCTGGGAGGCCAGGCTCAGCTGGCTAACACTCCCAGTCAGGAAGCTGAGATCCGGAGGATCATGTTACAGAATAGAAAAGAAAAAAATCCTGTTGGGCCCCGGTGGCTCACACCTGTCATCCTAGCTACTCAGGAGGCTGAGATCTGAGGATTGCGGTTCAAAGCCAGCTCGGGCAGGAAAGTCCATGAGACTCTTATCTCCAAGTAACCACCAGAAAACCAGAAGTGGCGCTGTGGCTCAAGTGGCAGAGCGCTAGCCTTGAGCTGAAGAGCTGAGGGACAGCGCCCAGGCCCTGAGTACAGGCCCCACGACTGGACCCCCCCAAAAAAAATCCACCTCCAAAGTAACCAGCAAAAAGCAGGGCTGGAGGTGTGGCTCCAGCGGCAGAGCACCATTAAAATCTTGACCGGTGTTCCTTTCCACCCACAAACTGAGCAAAGCCCAGGAGGTAAGTACCAGAGGCCTTGAGTTCTACAACGCCGTTTAACAAGGCACAAAGAGACACTCCTTGGACTTTCTGTGGTAGTGATAATAATATGCCTGATATTTACATCAAGAAGCCGCTCATATATATATATATATATATATATATATACAAGTATATATATACATATATGTACATATATACATATATATACAAGTTTACATATATATACACATATAAATACTTATATATATTTGTTATTGTATTATATGTAATATGTATTACATTTATATATAGTTATATATGTATTTATAAGTATACATACTATATTTATATATAAGTACATATTTATATATACTATGTATATACTCTATACTATTTATATATACCATATATTTATATATACTATATGTTTATATATTTATATACCCTATATTTTATATATACTATATTCATATAATTATACCATATACCACATATGTGGTATATTGATATATTTATATATTACATATTGTATACTGTTTATACTATATAGTTACATATTACATAAGTACTTATATATTTATATATGCTGTATTTATATATTATATGATATAGTATATATGACATGTATGTATATATTAGTTATATATGTACTTATGTATTATATAGGTACGTTTATATGCTATATATTATCTATCATTGTACTCTATATTACACATGCCATGGCCGCATATATGTGTGTAGACAGTACATATTTATATTTATGTATTTACATTTTTTGCGGATTTTGGAATTGCGGATAATGGACAGGGGTTTGGCCGCCCCCCCCCCCCCCGTGGCCGGCTCCCAGGAAAGGCTCCAGGCGATTACCTGCTGCTGCCCGGCGGCGCCCGCGGGGCACAGGCGCTCCAGGCGGGCGATGAGGCCGCTCTGCCGGCTCACCAGCTGGGCCAGCTCCCGGAAGCGGGCGTCCAGCAGGTGGAAGCGGGCGGCGGCCCGCTGCGCCTCGGCCGAGGCATTGAGCACGCGCTCGCCGAGCAGCTCCAGCGCGGCGGCAGGCTCCGCCCCGGGCTCCGCCCCCGACGCCGTCGGCCCCGCCCCCGGCGCCGCCTCGTCCTGCAGCTGCGCGCGCAGCTGGCCCAGGCGCGCGCTCAGGCCGCGGCTCTCCTTGCGCAGCGCGCGCACCTCGCCGGCCACGGCGCCGTCGGCGGCGGCCAATCGCTGCAGCTCGCGCAGCTGCTCCTCGTGGCGCCCCAGGCGCACGCGCAGCGCGGCCAGCTCGCTGGCGTTGGCGGCCTCGGCCGTCGGGCGCGCGGGGGCGGGGCCTCCGCTCCAGCACACGGCGCCCGTGAACTTGTGCGCGGGCAGCACGAAGGTGTAGCTGCAGCGCGGGGCGCTCGCCCGCGCGCACCACGCGCCCAGCGCGAGCAGCAGCTGCAGCCGGAGGAGCGTGCACACGGCCAGCCTGCAGGCAGAGAGGGAGGAGGGGGGGTGGTACCCCGATATCCGCCTGCAGCCCCCCATCTGCTCCCACGCGGGAATGCACCGGTGAGGCGCCTCCCCAGGACCCTGCCCTGGTCTTTTAGTCCTCTGGCTGCCCGGGGCTAAATTCATTCATCAAGCTTTGGGGGGGGGAGGTGTCAGTGCTGGGGCTCGAACTCAGGGCCTGGGCGCTGTTCCCCGAGCTCTTTTGCCCCCCCCCCACTTGAACCACGGCTCTCCTTTCGTCTTTTACTAGTTGGTTCATTGGATTTTCCTGCCTGGGCTGGCTTCTAACCAGGATCCTCTCATATCCCAGTGTCCTGGGAGCAGCTGA
>NW_012289724.1:0-961 GCF_000151885.1 Dipodomys ordii | reverse complement strand
CATGCGGAGCTGTGACTCAGACGGCAGAAGAGCCAGACTTGAGCAAAACAGCTCAAGGACAACACCAGGCTCTGGGTTCGAGCCCCAGCAGGACTGGCACCCCGCCCCACCCTGCACCCCAACACAATGAAGCCAAACACACACAAGCTGCTTTGTGCCTTCTTTACTGCCCTCGGCGACCGCGCTTGCGCAGGCTTTCTCATCCAGGGTCCAGCAGAGCCGTGCCTCAGTTGGTGGATGGCCTGGAGGGAATGAAGGATGAGATGTGGGGTCAGAACCCCTCAAGCACCCCCCCATTGCGGGGGCTCCGTGGACCCCAAATAGGCAGTGTGGTGACCAAGGGCACAGGGGGAGCCGGGCCGCGTCCCAGGCAAGGGGGACCCGGGAATCTGGGACAAGCAGGTTGGGCGGCTTTTAAGAGCTGGGAGGTTCAAGGTGTGCAGTGGCAGATTGACGGGAGGGGGCGTGGCCCGGAAGGGGCGTAGCCCGGAGGCGTGGCGAGCACGGCCAGGGGCGGAGCCTGAGGGGACTGCGAGGGGGCGTGGCGGCGCCTGCCACGGGGGTGGGGCGCCAGACGGCGGGGCACGCGGGCTATAGGCTGAGCAGCGGCGGAAGGGGCGGGGCGGGGCTTACTTGGCCCACTCCACGTTGAGGATGAGGTGGTCGTAGCCGAAGCCGGACACCCCGGCGATGGCGCGAGCCGCGTCCTCCCGGCGGTGGAAGCTGATGAAGGCGAAGCCCTGGAGGGGGCGGCGGGGGGAGGCGGGGTGAGGGGCGGGTGCGGGCGCGGGCCCGCTGCCCGGCTCGCCCGCTGCCCGGCCCGGGCGGCCCGCGCACCTTGGACTGGCCGGTGTCCTGTCCTGGGCAGGTTAATGCGGGGAGATGGAGCCCAAGGGCCGGAAAAGCTCCTGCAGGTCCCTCTCCCGCGTGTCCTCCGAAAGTTGGTGACTCGAAATGTGGC
>NW_012289723.1:0-8935 GCF_000151885.1 Dipodomys ordii | reverse complement strand
GCCCATGTAATTGTAACTCCTCTGTATGGTATTCTCACAATAAAATAAATAAATAAATAAATACTATCTTTGCCTCTGCCTGCATGGGCAGGAAATTTGATAACACACAAGAGAAGTTTGAAAATATTGCATCATTGACACCCTTCTTTACATATAGTCTTGCAATTTTTCATGAATATAAAAATATCTCATCTATATTTTAGGTTGACTGAAGTACTATTTGCTTAAGTAGTTTGTTTATATATATATATATATATATATATTTCTCTAAAGTTAAGGTATTTAAATCTTATAATGAAAATAAATACAGTACTTAAAATTTTTGACACATGGAAAGCAATTTAAGTAATATAAACTATTGGCAATACTAATGTATAACTGCATTTTCTTTTCTTTTTTTATTTATTTTTTATTTGTGAACATACTGTACAGAGGGGTTACAAATACAAGGGCAGGATAATGCGTACATTTCTTACCAAGCATTGCAGCCTCCTCCTTTGGTTTACCCTTCACATCCCTTCCCAGCCTCCTCCCTCCCCCCAATCCCAACCCTTCTCTTTCCCCCCTTACCCCCCCCCCGACCGACGTTGTAAAGCTCATTTTGGACATGACAACTTATACTTCTCGTTGTTGCATCAGATCCACCTGTATCCTTAAACAACTGTTTTTTCCCCCTCTCCTCCACAAGTTATACTGACACCAAATATAGTGAAAGCAGGGGTTATACTGTGGGGGAGGGACATACAAAGCAACAAAGAGATAGTCTTATAAATGCGTTAGAAACACATGCATGAAAGAAAAAACATTAAAATACATGTCTAAGGGTTCATTTTCCTGACATCACATTATCTGACCTTTTCCTCTTGACTCATACATATACTAGATATTGCGAATAAGGGAAACCATGGGACCTATGTTTCTTTGGGCCTGGCTTACTTCACTTAATATAATTTTTTCCAAGTTTTTCCATTTCCTAACAAATGTGGCAATGTCATTTTTTCTGATGGAGGCATAGAATTCCATTGTGTATATATACCACATTTTCTTGATCCATTCATCTACTGAGGGGCATCTGGGTTGGTTCCATATCTTAGCTATGGTAAATAATGCTGCAATGAACATAGTTGTGCTGGTAGCTTTAGTGTGGTCTTGTTTGTAAACATTTGGGTAAATGCCCAAAAGTGGGATTGCTGGGTCATAGGGGAGCTCTATGTGAAGTCTTTTGAGGAACCTCCATACTGCTTTCCAAAGTGGTTGAACAAGTTTACATTCCCACCAACAATGAAGTAAAGTTCCTTTCTGTCCACATCCCCTCCAGCATCTGTTGTTGTTAGAGTTCTTGATTTTTGCCGTTCTAACTGGAGTGAGGTAGTATCTCAATGTTGTTTTGATTTGCATTTCTTTTATGGCTAGGGATGTTGAACATTTCATCATGTGTTTATTGGCCATCCTTCTTTCTTCTTCAGAGATGTTTCTCTTTAAGACTTTCGCCCACTTGTTTATTGGGCAGTTGTTTCCTTGAGGATTTGTTGTTGGGGGTTTTAATTTTTTGAGTTCCAAGTATATTTTAGATATGAGACCCTTGTCCGTTGTATGGCTAGTAAAGATCTTCTCCCAATCTGTGGGCTTTCTATTGATCTTGCTAGCTATGTCATTTGCCCTGCAGAAGCTCTGCAACTTTATGCAATCCCATTTGTCCAACCTTTCTTTGATTTGTTGTGTTTCCGGGTCTCTATTCAAAAAATTTCGGCCTGAGACAAGGAGACCTAGGGTTTCTCCTATTCCATGCTGTAATGTTTTCAGAGTGTCTGCTTTGACTTCAAGGTCTTTGATCCATTTGGAGTTGATTCTGGTGTAGGGTGATATATAAGGATCTAGCTTTAGTTTTCTACATGTAGTTAACCAATTTTGCCAGCACCATTTACTGAAGAGGCTGTCTTTCTTCCATTCTATTGTTTTAGCTCCCTTATCGAAGATTAGATGGCTATAGGTCTGTAGGTTCATTTTTGGGTTTTCAATTCTATTCCATTGGTCCTGAGGTCTGTTCTTATGCCAATACCAAGCTGTTTTGATTACTATGGCTTTATAGTAGAGTTTGAAATTTGGTATTGATATTCCTCCAGCAGTGTTCCTTCCGTTGAGGAGCGTTTTTGCTATTTGGGGTCTTTTATTGTTCCATATGAATTTTTGGATTGCCTCTTCTATTTCCTTGAAGAATGAGGTTGGAATTTTGATAGGAATCACATTGAATTTGTAGATAGCCTTGGGAAGTATTGCCATTTTCACGATGTTAATCTTTCCAATCCAGGAGCATGGGAGGCTTTGCCATTTTTTTAGTTCTGTGTTGATTTCCTTTTTCAAGATTTTAAAGTTTTCATCATAGAGGTCCTTCACTTCTTTAGTTAAGTTGATTCCTAGGTATTTTAGTTTTTGTGGGGCTATTACAAATGGAGTTGCTTTCCTAATTTCAGCCACACTTTTCTCATTGTTGGCATACAGAAAAGCCATTGATTTTGGGGGGTTAATTTTATAACCTGCTACTTTGCCAAAGTTTTGAATCAGCTTGAGTAATTTGGGAGTGGAATCTATGGGATTCTTTAAATATAAGATCATGTCATCTGCAAAGAGGGAGAGTTTTATTTCTTCTTTCCCTATTTGGATCCCCTTTATGTCTGCATCTTGTCTTATTGCTGTAGCTAGGCATTCTAATACTAGATTGAAGAGAAGTGGAGAGAGTGGGCATCCTTGTCTTGTTCCTGAGTTAAGAGGAAATGGCTTTCGTTTTTCACCGTTGAGTATAATGCTGGCTGTAGGTTTGTCATATACAGCCTTTATTGTATTGAGGAATGTTCCATGGATTCCTAATTTTTCTAAAACCTTCATCATGAAGGGGTGTTGGATCTTGTTGAATGCTTTTTCTGCATCTATTGAGATAACCATGTGGTTCTTATTCTTGTTCCTGTTGATGTGATGAATAATATTAATTGATTTGCGTATATTGAACCAGCTTTGCATCCCTGAAATGAATCCTGTTTGATCGTGGTGTATGATTTTTTGGATGAAATGTTGAAGTCGATTGGCCAAAATTTTGTTGAGAAGTTTTGCATCAATATTCATCAAAGAGATGGGTCTATAGTTCTCTTTCTTTGATGAGTCCCTGCCTGGTTTTGGGATGAGGGTTATGATGGATTCATAGAATGTGTTCGGTAGTGAGCTTTCTCTTTCAATTTCATTGAAGAGTTGGAGGAGTATTGGTGTGAGCTCTGCTTTGAAGGCCTTGTAAAATTGCGATGTGAAACCATCTGGTCCTGGACTTTTCTTAGCTGGGAGGTCTCTTATTGCTGTTTCTATTTCAGTGCTTGATATGGGCCTGTTAAGATAGTTTAACTCATCTTGGTTTAGTTTTGGCATGTCAATATTTGCTAGGAAAAGGTCCATTTCTGTCAAGTTCTCAAACGTATTAGCATAAAGTTTTGAGAAGTATTCCCTTATAATGTTCTGAATCTTGGTTGTTTCTGTGGTGATGTTTCCATTCTCATCTCTGAGTTTATTAATTTGGGTGTGTTCTCTTCTTTTTCTGATAAGATTTGCTAAGGGTCTGTCAATTTTGTTAAGTTTTTCGAAGAACCAACTCTTTGTTTTGTTGATTCTTTCTATAGTTTTTTTGGATTCTAATTCATTTAATTCTGATTTAATTTTGATTATTTCTTTCTGTCTACTGGATTGGGGTTTATCTTGCTGCTCTTTTTCAAGGAGGTTTAGATGTGTCATTAAATTGTTCGTTTCAGATCTCTCCAATTTGTTGATGTAGGAGCTCAGAGCTATAAACTTGCCTCTGAATACTGCCTTTGCTGTGTCCCAGAGGAGCTGGTAATTTGTATGTTAATTGGCAATACTAATGTATAACTGCATTTTCTTTTCTTTTTTTTTTTTTTTGGTTCTGGTCCATGGAATTGAACTCAGCCTGGGATCTGTCCCTGAGCACTTTTGCCCAAGATTTTACACTGTAGAGTGTACATTTGAGCTCTACTTTTGGGTTTTTGGTGGCTCACTAGATATAAGCGTCTCTGGGCTTTCTTGCCCCATCTGGCTTCGAAGTAGGATCCTCAGATGTCAACCTCCTGAGTAGCCAGGATTATAGGTATGAGCCACATGTCTCTGGGTTAACAGCAATTCTTAAAAAATACTTTTCAAAAACTACCCAATTCCAATAACAATTTGCTAAAGTTAGAATTTTGTGGTAATATATCAGGTTTTTCTGTAATACTAATATTATATATATATATATTTATTATTTCAGTTTGTCTTAATCTAAAATGATATGAGGTCAATTTATAATGTACAGAAAATATTGATATGGAAAAATAGCATTTATGAGAGATAATTTCAATTGTGTTGAAGTTTAGGGCACTGTTTGTGACAGGACCTGAGGCTAAAAAACAGCGAGATCAACTTAAAGGGCCTTGAATGTCTGAGGAAGCAGTTTAGACTTTTTAAAAAATATTAACAGTGAACCCCCCGCCAAAAGCTTTCTAAGTAGGACAATAAGAATATCAAGTTCAATTTTGGGTCCTTCATTTAAGTGATGATAACAAACTGGAAAGAAACAGAAGAAATGGTTACCCAAATCTTGGATATAATGCACTTTTGCTAGTGAGCTATTGGGTGACAGAATATCAGAACTTATTCCTGTATTATTGCACCCATTGGCTAATTTCCTCTAAATGCCCCTTCTCCCAGTCAACTCAATTCTCTGAAAATCCTATGAGGATTGCTGTTCAAAACCAGCCAAGGCAGGAAAGTCTATGATGCTCTCTCTAATCTCCAATTAGTCACCAAAAAAACCAGAAGTGGAGCCTTGGCTCATGTGGTAGAGAACAGCTTTGATCATCATAATAATCTGCCTAAGTGCTTCATCATCATTAATGTTCAAAAACTGCTTGGTCTTTTTAGTTTAGATGACATTTTCTACTTTTATGGCTCTTGGGTTTGTGTGCAAAATTTTCTCTTACTTAGCATTATTTTTCTATAATTATCACTCTTATTCTACTATGACACTGAAGGGTTTATATATTTACATTGTGATACTTCAGTCATACCTTTATCTCTGTAGAGATAGTGGGTCTGCTTAGATCTGCAAGTGTTTTATTGTCAAACTGCGAGGGAATTTATTCCAGATAGGTAAGTACTTTTAACAAGGAGTTTTTTTTATGTGATATGGTATGTATACTCCCTCACTTTATTCCTGCCTATTGGAGGTTTTGTTCATGCTGGATCATGACTGTTTCTATTACATCTAGTGGGAGCAAATGTTTTATTAATAAATCTTACTGAACTTTAAAATGTTGGTATGATGAGTGTTTGTTAGAAATTTGTAAAGAACTCTATCTATACCACTTGCAATATTCTGAGTAGTCATAGTTTTTGCCCTTTGCTTTTTAGAAACTGTTGAAAGCATTTCCAATATTATACAGTTGAATACGTTAATATAAAACAATTGAATTTTCAAGAGCAACACATCCATATAAATCAGTGATATACCTACATAAATATTTAATGAAACATATCATATTTTATAAAAATGTGTTTTTACTATGTGTTTGGATGGTGAGTGAAAATGAGCACAATAAAACATTAAAAATTATATTGAGAAATTCTGTGTCACTAACTTTTTGCATACATTAGAGAGAAATTACCAAAAGAGAAAATATGACCTAATTATTAGTGGCTAAGTTTATAGGTACCTTGGTAATCTTTATAATATGTTAAAATAAAAATGATCTTTAAAATAAAAATTATCTTTATATACTCTCTTATTCTCATAAGCTAAGAGAGGATGACTTGTATAATCATCAATACAGCATGTGTGATAATTCCAAAAATATATTGTGAACTATAAAAGATGCCTTCCAATCTGAGATAGAAAAGAAGAAAAATTGCATTCCTATGCACATGCCACTTGCTCTGCGTATTATTAGTAATGTTCATATATATATTTTAAGTATCTCCCCACCTTTTTTAGACAAGTTTGCTAAAATATCAGTTATTGAAGTTTTGAAGATATGATGACATAATTTTTTCTCTTTTTTATTGTGAAAATACTGTACAGAGGGGTTACAATTACATGGGCAAGATAATGAGTACATTTCTTATCAAGCATTGTTGCCTCCTCCTTTGTTTTCCCTTCCCATCCCATCCTCTCCCCCACTCCACCTCACCCAACCCTCCTCCCCTCCCACCAAAATTGTAAAGTTTGTTTTTGACATAACAACTTGTACATCTCACTGTTGCAATGGGCCCACCTGTATCCCTATTTAAACGATTTGTTTTTTCCCTTCACCTCCACAAATTATACCAACATCAAATACAGTGAAAGCAAGGGTTATACCGTGGGGGAGGGACATACAAAGCAACAAAGAAATAATCTTATAAATGTATTCGAAACATGAAAGAAAAAAACATTTGAATACATATGATCACATATTTTTTATCACATGTTAATGTTCTTCAGACTTTTACAAATAACACTGCTGATGAAAATATAAGTTTTCCCTATCATTTATAGTTACGTAATGAAGACCAGAAGAAGGCCTTTTGTTTAGTATCTACAATTACTCTCATTCCCTTTTCCCTTTTTCTTTAGTTACTACACTCATGACCATATTAAAATTGTTTATATTCCTAATAATCCCAGAAGTATAGCACTATATGTGCTACATTTCTTATGCCAGTATTACATAAAATATTTTCTTAAAAGTAGACACTAACAGAATGTCAATTTGCTTATGGAAGACACATATTACCAGCAGACAAATATGAAAAGTGTAAAAAAGTCATCAACAACAACAAAAACAAGTTTCCCTTTTTGCATTTGTTGCCAGAAAGCCCCTAGTTAAGTGTGTGATTCCACACAGCCTAAAATGGCTAGGACAATTTCCCCTCTCTGAAATTTTTATTCTCTTCATAAATCTTTGCTGTCCTAGATATTTCTTAATGTATCCCTATTTGTTTTTCCTCAAGCTAATGTTTTTATTGAGGGTAGTTCTTGCTATAAATGGTATAATGGTCATTTTAAAAGTAGGAAGGGGCTAAATGATAAGTAAATGAAGAGCTATGTCCAGGTTTGTTTTAAAATACTCATTATAAAGAGCATTTTATTTTATTTTAAGCATTTCCTTATTAATAAGAAATGTACTCATTATCTTGCCCATGTAATTGTAACCCCTCTATACAGTATTTTCACAATAAAAAAATTAAAAATTAAAAAAAGATTTATTATTGCTGTTTTCCAGAACATCCTGGAAGTTACATTGCTAAAGGTTTGTCTCTCTACTATTGTATTATTCTTATGTTCCAAGTGTTCATTTTATTTATTTTTTATTTTTTTATTTTATTAATAAGTTTTTTATTGTGAAAATACCGTACAGAGGTGCTATAATTACATGGGCAAGGTAATGAGTACATTTCTTATCAAACATTGTTGCCTCCTTCTTTGTTTCCCCTAACCATGCCTGCTCTCCCATCTTCCCCTCTCCACGCACCCCCCCACCCCCGCCAAAATTGTAAAGCTCCTTTGTCGACATAACGTCTTGTATATATCGTTGTTGCGATAGGTAGGACTGTATCCCTATTGAAACAATTTGTTTTTCCCCTTCCCCTCCACAAATTATGCCAACATCAAATACAGTGAAAGCAGTGGTTATACCATGGGGGAGGGACATACAAAACAACAAAGAAATCATCTTATAAATATGTTAGAAACAATAGCAATAAAGAAAAACCATTTGAATCCTTATCTTGGGGTTCATTTCGCCTAACGTCAACTTGTCTGACCTTTTCTGCTTGTCTCAGACATAAACTAGTTATTGCAAAAAAGGGAAACCATGGGACCTATCTTTCTTTGGGCCTGGCTTACTTCATTTAATATAATTTTTTCCAAGGCTTTCTATTTCCTAACAAATGGGACAATGTCATTCTTTCAGATGGAGGCACAGAATTCCATTGTGTATATAGACCACATTTTCTTGATCCATTCATCTACTGAGGGGCATCTGGTATAATAACAACAGATTCTGGAAGGGATGTGGACAGAAGGGAACCCTACTGCATTGTTGGTGGGAATGTAAACTTGTTCAACCACTTTGGAAAATAGTATGGCGTTTCCTCAAAAGACTCCAGGTAGTGCTTCCCTATGACCCAGCAATCCCACTTTGGGGCATTTACCCGAATGATCACAAACAAGACCATACTAAAACCACCAACACAACTATGTTTATTGCAGCATTATTTACCATAGTGTTCATTTTATTTAAACACAACTTCACACTATACTTTGTGGGTATGATCATCGCAAGTGATAATATTCTTTTTGTCAGAAAAAACATTTTCGAAGCAGAGATCTTATTGTTTAATATTTTGTTAGTGAAGAATTTTATTTGAAATGTTTAAACAGAAAGTCATGTACTCAAGATGTAGAAAACGGTGACCTGACAAATGTATATTGTGAACCAATTACCATAGTCAAAGGAAAGCACACATCACCATCTATCTATACTGGGTTGTACTTTTTGGTATTTATTTGATGAAATTAATCAATAATTGTTCTCTTAAGAGATGCCAAGTGATCAATATGATATGATTAATTTTAGTCACTATGGTATATATTTATTAGATCACCAGAACTTATTTATTTATCATTGAACATTAGTATCATTTGATCATCACCTCCATCTCTTACACCCAAAGGACACAGGATGAAGAAAGTTATATTTATCTATTGGTTGTCTTTAAAATTCTACTGAGTACCACAAAAAAGAAATCCTAGTGAGAGGAGATGTCTGTGAAGCAGCACCCTAAATTTGCCTCATCCACACTGTCCAGAGTTTGGTGTTGAGAGAACATGCAGTCTTGGAAGAGTAAAATAAAAGAGTATTTG
>NW_012289722.1:0-1717 GCF_000151885.1 Dipodomys ordii | reverse complement strand
GCCGCCAGGCGGAACGCGTACTCCGTGTGGGCTTCAGGTCGTCCACCACGAAGGCCGTCGTGGGTCGAAGGTCCTCCCCACCTGGGGGACAGGGCGGAGACAGGGGTGGAGGGGGAGCAGCAGCGCCCCGGGACGTGGAGATGGAGGCCAGCGGGGAGGGAAGGTGGAGGGCGGGCCTGGGGGCGGGGCTGTAGCGGGCGGGGCGGGGGAAGGCAGAGGGCGGGGTTGTAGTGGGCGGGGCGGGGATGGCAGAGGGCGGGGCTGTAGTGGGCGGGGCGGGGCTGTAGTGGGCGGGGCGGGGATGGCAGAGGGCGGGGCTGTAGTGGGCGGGGCGGGGATGGCAGAGGGCGGGGTTGTAGTGGGCGGGGCGGGGGATGGCGGAGGGTGGGGCTGCGGTGGGCGGGGAGATGGTGGAGGGCGGGGCTGTGGAGTGTGGGGAGATGGTGGAGGGAGGGGCTGTAGTGGGCGGGGTGTGTGGGATGGAGGAGGGCGGGGCTGTGGTGGGCAGGGCGGGGGATGGTGGAGGGCGGGGCTGTAGTGGGCGGGGGATGGTGGAGGGCGGGGCTGTGGTGGGCAGGGTGGGGGATGGTGGAGGGCGGGGCTGTAGTGGGCGGGGGATGGTGGAGGGCGGGGCTGTGGTGGGTGGGGCAGGGGATGGTGGAGGGCGGGGCTGTAGTGGGCAGGGCGGGGGATGGTGGAGGGCGGGGCTGTCGTGGGCGGGGCAGGGGATGGTGGAGGGCGGGGCTGTAGTGGGCGGGGGATGGTGGAGGGTGGGGCTGTGGTGGGCAGGGCGGGGGATGGTGGAGGGCGGGGCTGTGGTGGGTGGGGCAGGGGATAGGGGATGGCGGAGGGCGGGGCTGCGGTGGGCGGGGCCGGCCCATGGCGGTGGGAGGAGCGCAGGCCGGGCTTGTGAGTGGCGGGTAGGGTACCTCGGGCCGCGGTCCCCCTCGCGGAACAGCAGCTCGTACTTGATGATGCTCTCTTGCCTTGGTGCGCTCCACGACAGCCCGATGCTTGTCTCGGACTTGGCCTCGGCCCGCAGGTTCATGGGCTGGCCGGGCACTGGGGAAGCAGACCAGTGCAAATGGGGGGGCGCGGCCCAAGCCCAGGGACCCTCCTCTCCTGGCGCTCGGGGAGGATGTTTCTAGATTGCTCCTCCACGGCCTCCGCGCGCCCAGGGGGCTCCAGCCATCCACTGCAGTGAACGCCCTGTGCGGCCACCTAGCTGAGCTCAGCCGTCTGTTCTCACGCATTTTAGATTTCAAATGCCTGAACTCCCGTGGCCAAGGTCCAGGACTGGAGCCCCACGTGCTTAGGCGAGCCCCAGCAGGAGGGGGACGCCCCTACTGACCAGGAACCCCATTCAACCCACTGCCAGGCGGCCGCGAGGGCCAGGAGGAGAAGCCACTGGGTGGGGGCTGGAGTCCAGCCCGGCCCAGGCATTGCCGGCCTATACCCTATGGGCTCACAGAGCCCAATCTGGGGTCTTCCAGGAGAACCTGAAGCTTTTCAACCCTACCAAGCATTGGTGTGTGTGTGTGTGTGTGTGTGTGATATTGAAGTTTTATTACTGTTTTTGGTGCAGGCCTGGGCGCTATGCCTGAGCTTTTTCACTCAAGGCTAGTGCTCTACCACTCAGCCACACTGCCACTTCTGGCTTTTGGGTGTTTTACTAGAAGATTAGAGTCTCACAGACTTTCCTGCCCCGGGCTGGCTT
>NW_012289721.1:0-7026 GCF_000151885.1 Dipodomys ordii | reverse complement strand
TGTGTCCCCGCTGTGTCCCTGCTGTGTCCCCCGCTGTGTCCCATTTGTGTCCCGCTGTGTTCCGCTGT
This sequence comes from Dipodomys ordii, assembly GCF_000151885.1. Lineage (NCBI taxonomy): Eukaryota > Metazoa > Chordata > Mammalia > Rodentia > Heteromyidae > Dipodomys > Dipodomys ordii. The sequence goes on along the minus strand of NW_012289721.1, from coordinate 6,958 downwards.
GTCCCCCGCTGTGTCCCCGCTGTGTCCCACTGTGTCCCGCTGTATCCCCCGCTGTGTCCCGCTTTGTCCCCGCTGTGTCCACCTCTGTGTCCCTGCTGTGTACCGCTGTGTCCAGCTGTGTCCCCCACTGTGTCCTCGCTGTGTCCCGCTATTTCCCCGCTGTGTCCCACGCGGTGCCCCGCTGTGTCCCCCGCTGTGTCCCCCGCTGTGTCCGGCTGTGTCCCCCGCTATGTCCCGCTGTGTATCGCTGTGCCCGCCGCTGTGTCCCGCTGTGTCCCCGCTGTGTCCCCCGCTGTGTCCCGCTGTGTCCCCCGCTGAGTCCCGCTGTGTCCCGCTGTGTTCCCTTCTGTGTCCCCGCTATGTCACGCTGTGTCCCTGCTGTTTCCCTGCTGTGTCCCACTGTGTCCCCGCTGTGTCCCCCTGTGTCCCGCTGTGTCCCCCGCTGTGACCCTCTGTGTCCCTGCTGTGTCCCCGATGTGTCCTGCTGTGTCCCCTCTGTGTTCCCGCTGTGTCTCCCCTGTGCCCCGCTGTGTCCCGCTGTGTCCTCACTGTGTCCCACGCTGTGTCCCCCGCTTTGTCCCGCTGTGTCCCCCTTGTCCCCCGCTGTGTCCCCACTGTCCTCTGCTGTGTCCCCCGCTGTGTTCCGCTGTGTCCCGCTGTGTCCACCGCTGTGTCCCCCGCTGTGTCCCACTCTGTCACCCCTATATCCTCTGCTGTGTCTCGCTGTGTCCCCGCTGTGTCCCCCTCTGTGTTCCCGCTGTGTCCCCGTTGTCCCCAGGTGTGTCCCTGCTGTCCCCTGCTGTGTCCTCCGCTGTGTCCCGCTGTGTCCCGCTGTGTCCCACTGTGTCCCCTCTGTGTCCCCCGCTGTGTCCCGCTGTGTCCCACTGTGTCCCCTCTGTGTCCCCCGCTGTGTCCCGCTGTGTCCCCCACTGAGTCCCGCTGTGTACCGCTGTGTCCCCCTCTGTGTTCCCTCTCTGTCCCGCTGTGTCCCCCACTGTGTCCCTGCTGGGTCCCGCTGTGTCCCGCTGTGTCCCCCGCTGTATCCCCCTGTGTCCCTGCTGTGTCCCCGATGTGTCCTCCTGTGTCCCCTCTGTGTTTCCGCTGTGTCCCTCCTGTGCCCCGCTGTGTCCCGCTGTGACCTCGCTGTGTCGCCCGCTGTGTTCCCGCGGTTCCCCGCTGTGTCCCGCTTTGTCCCTCGGTGTTCCCCGCTGTGTCCCCTGCTGCGTCTTGCTGTGTCCCCGCTGTGTCCCCCTCTGTGTCCCCGCTGTGTCCCCGTTGTCCCCAGGTGTGTCCCCGCTGTCCCCTGCTGTGTCCTCCGCTGTGTCCCGCTGTGTCCCGCTGTGTCCCCTCTTTCCCCCGCTGTGGCCCTGCTGTGTCCTGCTGTGTCCCCGCTGTGTCACCGCTGTTTCCCTGCTGTGTCCCACTGTGTCACCGCAGTGTACCCGCTGTGTCCCGCTGAGTCCGTGCTGTGTCCCGCTGTGTCCAGCTGTGTCCCCCGCTGTATCCTCGCTGTGTCCCCTGCTGTTTCCCGCTGTGTTCCGCTGTGTCCCTCTCTGTCCCATGCTGTGTCCCCTGCTGTGTCCCCGCTGTGTCACTGCTGTGTCCCACTGTGTCCCCCGCTGTGTCCCCCACTGTGTCCCTGCTGTGTCCCACTGTGTCACTTGCTGTGTCCCTGCTGTGTCCCGCTGTGTCCCCGCTGTGTCCCCCGCTGTGTCCCCCGTTGTGTCCACCGGTGTCCCCCGCTATGTCCCGCTGTGTATCGCTGTGTCCGCCGCTGTGTCCCACTGTGTCCCCACTGTGTCCCCCACTGTGTCCCGATGTGTCCCCCGCTGTGTCCCACTGTGTCCTCGCTTGTCCTCTGCTGTGTCCCGCTGTGTCCACCGCTGTGTCCCCCGCTGTGTCCCACTCTGTCACCCCTATATCCTCCGCTGTGTCTCGCTGTGTCCCCGCTGTGTCCCCCTCTGTGTTCCCGCTGTGTCCCCGTTGTCCCCAGGTGTGTCCCCGCTGTCCCCTGCTGTGTCCTCCGCTGTGTCCCGCTGTGTCCCGCTGTGTCCCCTGCTGTGTCCCGCTGTGTTCTGCTGTGTCCCACTCTGTCCCACGCTGTGTCCCCCGCTGTGTCCCCGCTGTGTCCCCCGCTGTGTCCCCCGTTGTGTCCGCCTGTGTCCCCCGCTATGTCCCGCTGTGTATCGCTGTGTCCACCGCTGTGTCCCGCTGTGTCCCCGCTGTGTCCCCCACTGTGTCCCGATGTGTCCCCCGATGTGTCCCGCTGAGTCCCACTGTGTCCCCATCTGTGTCACTGCTCTGTCCCTCTGTGTCCCCCGCTGTGTCCCCGCTGTGTCCCCGCTGTGTCCCCGCTGTGTCCCGCTGTCTCCTCGCTTGTCCCCTGCTGTGTCCCGCTGTGTCCCCTGCTCTGTCCCCCGTTGTGTCCCGCTGTGTCCCCGTTTTCCCCCGGTGTGTCCCTGCTATCCCCCGCTGTGTCCCCGCTGTGTCCCAATGTGTCCCGCTGTATCCCCCGCTGTGTCCCACTGTGTCCCCACTTGTCCACTTCTGTGTCCCCGCTGTGTACCGCTGTGTCCAGCTGTGTCCCCGCTGTGTCCCCCGCTGTGTCCCACTGTTTCCCCGCTGTGTCCCTGCTGTGGCCCCCGCTGTGTCCCGCTGTGTTCCGCTCTGTCCCCTGCTGTGTCCCCGCTGTGTCCCGCTGTATCCCCCGCTGTGTCCCCGCTGTGTCCACCTCTGTGTCCCTGCTGTGTACCGCTGTGTCCAGCTGTGTCGCCCGCTGTGTTCTCGCTGTGTCCCGCTATGTCCAATCTGCGTCCCCTCTTTGTCCCCCGCTGTGTCCCCGCTGTGTCCCCGTAGTGCCCCGCTGTGTCCCCGCTGTGTCCCTCGCTGTGTCCCCCGCTGTGTCCACGCTGTGTCTCACTGTGTCCCGCTGTATCCCCCGCTGTGTCCCGCTGTGTCCCCGCTGTGTCCACCTCTGTGTCCCTGCTGTGTACCGCTGTGTCCAGCTGTGTCCCCTTCTGTGTCCTCGCTGTGTCCCGCTATGTCCAATCTGTGTCCCTTTTTTGTCCCCCGCTGTGTCCCCGCTGTGTCCCCCGCGGTGCCCCGCTGTGTCCCCGCTGTGTCCCCCGCTGTGTCCCCCACTGTGTCCGGCTGTGTCCCCCGCTATGTCCCGCTTTGTATCGCTGTGTCTGCCGCTGTGTCCCGCTGTGTCCCCGCTTTGTCCCCCGCTGTGTCCCACTGTGTCCCCCGCTGTGTCATGCTGTTTCCCGCTGTGTCCCCGTCTGTGTCCCCGCTGTGTCCCGCTGTGTCCCACTGTGTCCTCGCTTGTCCCCTGCTTTGTCCCGCTGTGTCCCCCGCTGTGTCCCGCTCTTTGTCCCGCTGTGTCCCCCTTGTCCCCCGCTGTGTCCCCGCTGTCCTCTGCTGTGTCCCCCGCTGTGTTCCGCTGTGTCCCGCTGTGTCCCCCGCTGTGTCCACCGCTGTGTCCCGCTGTGTCCCCGCTATATCACCCGCTGTGTCCCACTGTGTCCCCGCTGTGTCCCCGTTGTCGCCAGGTGTGTCCCCGCTGTCCCCTGCTGTGTCCTCCGCTGTGTCCCGCTGTGTCCAGCTGTGTCCCCTCTGTCCCCCGCTGTGTCCCCGCTGTGTCCCGCTGTGTCCCCTGCTGTGTCCCGCTGTGTTCTGCTGTGTCACTCTCTGTCCCATGCTGTGTCCCTCGCTGTGTCCCTGCTGTGTCCCACTGTGTCCCCGCGGTGTCCCCCGCTGTGCCTCCGCTGTTTCCGGCTGTGTCCACCGCTATGTCCTTCTGTGTATCGCTATGTCCGCCGCTGTGTCCCTGCTGTGTCCCCGCTGTGTCCCCCGCTGTGTCACGCTGTTTCCCGCTGTGTCCCCGTCTGTGTCCCCCTCTGTGTCTCCGCTTTGTCCCACAGTGTCCCCACTGTGTCCCCAGCTTTGTCCCGCTGTGTCCCCCTTATCACCCGCTATGTCCCCGCTGTGTCCCGCTGTTTCCCTGCTGTGTCCCCCCACTGTGTACCACTGTGTCCCGCTGTGTTCCACTGTGTCCCCCGCTGTGTCCCCGCTGTGTCCCGCTGTGTCCCGCTGTATCCCCCGCTGTGTCCCGCTGTTTCCCCGCTGTGTCCACTTCTGTGTCCCTGCTGTGTCCCGCTGTGTGCAGCTTTGTCCCCCGCTGTGTCCTCGCTGTGTCCGGCTATGTCCCCGCTTTGTCCCCTCTTTGTCCCCCACTGTGTCCCCACTGTGTCCCCGCTGTGTTCCCCGTGGTGCTCCGCTGTGTCCCCGCTCTGTCCCCCGCTCTGTCCCCCGCTGGGTCACGCTGGGTCCCACGCTATGTCCCGCTGTGTCCCCGCTGTGTCCCACAGTGTCCAGTGCTGAGTACCCCGCTGTATCCCCGCTGTGTCCCGCTGTGTCCGACTGTGTCCTCCGCTGTGTCCGCCGCTGTGTCCCTCTGTGTCGCCGCTGTGTCCCCCTCTGTGTCCCTGCTGTGTCCCCGTTGTCCCTAGGTGTGTCCCCGCTGTCCCCCGCTCTGTCCCCCGCTGTGTTCTGCTGTGTCCCGCTGTGTCCCCTCTGTCTCCTGCTGTGTCCCGCTGTGTCTCCGATGTTTCCCTGCTGTGTCCCGCTGTGTACCGCTGTGTCCCCTGCTGTGTCCTCCGCTGTGCCCCGCTGTGTTCAGCTGTGTCCCCGGCTGTGTCCCCCGCTGTATCCCCGCTGTGTCCCGCTGTGTTCCCCGCTGTGTCCCCCGCTGTGTCCTCCGCTGTGCCCCGCTGTGTCAGTGGTGTGTCCCGGCTGTGTTCTTCTGTGTCCCGCTTTGTCCCCCGCAGTGTTCCCCGCTGTGTCCCCACTGTCCCCCGCTGTGTCCCGCTGTGTCCCCGCTTTGTCCCCGCTGTGTCACCGCTGTGTCCCGCTGTGTCCCCCCTGTGACCCCCGCTGTGTCCCCGCTGTGTCCCGATGTGTCACCGCAATGTACCCGCTGTGTGCTGCTGAGTCACTGCTGTGTCCCGCTTTGTCACCCGCAGTTTCCCCTGCTGTGTCCCCACTGTGTCCCCCGCTGTGTCTAGCTGTGTCCCCTGCTGTATCCCCGTTGTGTCCACCGCTGTGTCCCGCTGTGTCCAGCTGTGTCCCGCTGTGTCCCGCTGTGTCCTGATCTGTCCCACGCTGTGTCCCCTGCTGTGTCCCCGCTGTGTCACCACTGTGTCCCGCTGTGTCCCCCGCTGTGTCCCCCGATGTGTCCCTGCTGTGTCCCGTTGTGACCCTCGCTGTGTCCCCGTTGTGTCCCACTGTGTCCCCGCTATGTCCCCCGTTGTGTCCCTCTGTGTCCCCACAGTGTCCTGCTGTGTCCCGCTGTGTCCCGCTGTGTCCCGCTGTATCCCCTGCTGTGTCCCTCTGTGTCCCCGCTGTGTCCCCCGCTGTGGTCCTGCTATGTCCCGCTGAGTCCCTGCTGTGTCCCGCTGTGTCCAGCTGTGTCCCCGCTGTGTCCCCTGCTGTGTCCTCGCTGTGTCCCCGCTGTGTCTCCTGCCGGGTCCCGCTGTGTCCCCGCTGTGTCCCCCGCTATGTCCCCCGCTGGGTCCCGCTTTGTCCCCCACTGTGTCCCACTGTGTCCCTGCTGTATCCCGCTATGTCCCCCGCTGTGTCCCCTGCTGTGTCCCACTGTGTCCCCTTCTATGTCCCGCTGTGTATCGCTGTGTCCACCGCTGTGTCCCGCTGTGTCCCCCGCTGTGTCCCACTGTGTCCGCTGCTGTGTCCCGCTGTGTCCCACTGTGTCCTCGCTTGTCCCTTGCTGTGACCCGCTGTGTCCCCCGCTTTGTCCCGCTGTGTCCCCGCTGTGTCCCCACTGTGTCCCCGCTGTGTCACCGCTGTGTCCCACTGTGTCCCCGCTGTGTCCCTCGCTGTGTCCTCGCTGTGTCCCCGCTGTGTCCCCTGCCGGGTCCCGCTGTGTCCCCCGCTGTGTCCCCGCTGTGTCCTCGCTGTGTCCCCGCTATGTCCCCGCTGTTTCCCGCTGTCTCCTCGCTTGTCCCCTGCTGTGTCCCGCTGTGTCCCCTGTTCTGTCTCCTGTTGTGGCGCGCTGTGTCCCCGTTGTCCCCCGGTGTGTCCCTGCTGTCCCTCGCTGTGTCCCCGCTGTGTCCCAATGTGTCCCGCTGTATCCCCCGTTGTGTCCCGCTGTGTCCCCGCTGTGTCCACCTCTGTGTCCCCGCTGTGTACCGCTGTGTCCAGCTGTGTCCCCCACTGTGTCCTCGCTGTGTCCCGCTATGTCAAGCTGTGTCCCCTCTTTGTCCCCCGCTGTGTCCCCGCTGTGTCCCCCACCATGCCCCGTTGTGTCCCCGCTGTTTCCCCCGCTGTGTCCCCATCTATGTGCGGCTTTGTCCCTCCCTATGTCCCGCTGTGTATCGCTGTGTCCGCCGCTGTGTCCCGCTGTGTCCCCGCTGTGTCCCCCGCTGTGCCCCGCTGTGTCACCCTCTGTGTCCCCGCTCTGTCCCGCTGTGTCCTGCGCTGTGTCCCTGCTTTGTCTCCCGCTGTGGCCCCGCTGTGTCCCGCTGTGTCCCCGCTGTGTCTCGCTGTGTCACTGCTGTGTCCCCGCTGTATCCCGCTGAGTCCCTGCTGTGTCCCGCTGTGTCCAGCTGTGTGCCCCGCTGTGTCCCCCGCTGTGTCCCGCTGTGTCCCCTCTGTGTCCACTGCTTTGTCCCCGCTGTGTCCCCGCTATGTTCCGCTTTGTACCCCGCTGTGTCCTGCTATGTCCCCGTTGTCCCCTGGTGTGTCCCCTCTGTAACCCGCTGTGTCCCCCGCTGTGTCCCGCTGTGTCCGCGCTGTGTCCCCCCTGTGTCTTGTTGTGTCCCTGCTGTGTCCTGCTGTGTCCCGCTGTGTCACCCGCTGTGTCCGCCTGTGTCCCCGCTGTGTCCAACTGTGTCCCGCTATGTCCCTGCTGTGTCCCGCTTTGTCATCGCTGTGTCGTCAC
>NW_012289720.1:0-1472 GCF_000151885.1 Dipodomys ordii | reverse complement strand
CTGTGCCCCGCTGTGTCCCGCTGTGTCTTCACTGTGCCTCCCGCAGTGTCCCCGCGGTCCCCCGCTGTGTCCCGCTTTGTCCCTCGGTGTTCCCCGCTGTGTCCCCTACTGTGTACCGCTGTGTCTCCACTGTGTCCCCCTCTGTGTCCCCGCTGTGTCCCCGTTGTCCCCAGGTGTGTCCCCGCTGTCCCCTGCTGTGTCCTCCGCTGTGTCCCGCTGTGTCCCGCTGTGTCCCCTCTTTCCCCCGCTGTGTCCCACTGTGTCCCTGCTGTGTCCCGCTGTGTCACCGCAGTGTACCCGCTGTGTCCCGCTGAGTCCGTGCTGTGTCCTGCTGTGTCCAGCTGTGTCCCCTGCTGTATCCCCGCTGTGTCCCCTGCTGTGTCCTGCTGTGTTCCGCTGTGTCCCTCTATGTCCCACGCTGTGTCCCCTGCTGTGTCCTCGCTGTGTCACTGCTGTGTCCCACTGTGTCCCCCGCTGTGTCCCCCACTGTGTCCCGCTGTGTCCCCGCTGTGTCCCCCGCTGTGTCCCCCGTTGTGTCCGCCTGTGTCCCCCGCTATGTCCCGCTGTGTATCGCTGTGTCCGCCGCTGTGTCCCGCTGTGTCCCCGCTGTGTCCCCCACTGTGTCCCAATGTGTCCCCCGATGTGTCCCGCTGAGTCCCACTGTGTCCCCATCTGTGTCACTGCTCTGTCCCTCTGTGTCCCCCGCTGTGTCCCCGCTGTGTCCCTGCTGTGTCCCCGCTGTGTCCCGCTGTCTCCTCGCTTGTCCCCTGCTGTGTCCCGCTGTGTCCCCTGCTCTGTCCCCCGTTGTGTCCCGCTGTGTCCCCGTTTTCCCCCGGTGTGTCCCTGCTATCCCCCGCTGTGTCCCCGCTGTGTCCCAATGTGTCCCGCTGTATCCCCCGCTGTGTCCCACTGTGTCCCCGCTTGTCCACTTCTGTGTCCCCGCTGTGTACCGCTGTGTCCAGCTGTGTCCCCGCTGTGTCCCCTGCTGTGTCCCACTGTTTCCCCGCTGTGTCCCTGCTGTGGCCCCCGCTGTGTCCCGCTGTGATCCGCTCTGTCCCCCGCTGTGTCCCCGCTGTGTCCCGCTGTATCCCCCGCTGTGTCCCCGCTGTGTCCCCCGCTGTGTCCCGCTGTGTCCCCCGCTGTGTCCCGCTGAGTCCCGCTGTGTCCCCCTCTGTGTCCCCGCTCTGTCCCGCTGTGTCCCCCGCGCTGTCCCCGCTGTGTCCCCCACTGTGTCCCGCTGTGTCACTGCTGTTTCCCTGCTGTGTCCCGCTGTGTCCCCGCTGTGTCCCGCTGTGTCCCGCTGTGTCCCCCTGTGTCCCTGCTTTGTCCCCGATGTGTCCTGCTGTGTCCCCCTGTGTTCCCGCTGAGTACCCCTGTGCCCCGCTGTGTCCTCGCTGTGTCCCCCCGCTGTGTCCCCGCTGTGTCCCCATTGTGCCCATGGTGTGTCCCCGCTGTCCCCCGCTTGTGTCCCC
>NW_012289719.1:0-3946 GCF_000151885.1 Dipodomys ordii | reverse complement strand
CTGTGTCCTCGCTTGTCCCTTGCTGTGACCCGCTGTGTCCCCCGCTTTGTCCCGCTGTGTCCCCGCTGTGTCCCCACTGTGTCCCCGCTGTGTCACCGCTGTGTCCCACTGTGTCCCCGCTGTGTCCCTCGCTGTGTCCTCGCTGTGTCCCCGCTGTGTCCCCTGCCGGGTCCCGCTGTGTCCCCCGCTGTGTCCCCGCTGTGTCCCCGCTGTGTCCCCGCTATGTCCCCGCTGTGTCCCGCTGTCTCCTCGCTTGTCCCCTGCTGTGTCCCGCTGTGTCCCCTGTTCTGTCCCCCGTTGTGGCGCGCTGTGTCCCCGTTGTCCCCCGGTGTGTCCCTGCTGTCCCTCGCTGTGTCCCCGCTGTGTCCCAATGTGTCCCGCTGTATCCCCCGTTGTGTCCCGCTGTGTCCCCGCTGTGTCCACTTCTGTGTCCCCGCTGTGTACCGCTGTGTCCAGCTGTGTCCCCCGCTGTGTCCTCGCTGTGTCCCGCTATGTCCAAGCTGCGTCCCCTCTTTGTCCCCCACTGTGTCCCCGCTGTGACCCCGCGGTGCCCCGCTGTGTCCCCGATGTGTCCCCCGCTGTGTCCCGCTGTGTCCCCCGCTGTGTCCCGCTGAGTCCCGCTGTGTCCCCCTCTGTGTCCCCGCTCTGTCCCGCTGTGTCCCCCGTGCTGTCCCCGCTGTGTCCCCCACTGTGTCCCGCTGTGTCACTGCTGTTTCCCTGCTGTGTCCCGCTGTGTCCCCGCTGTGTCCCACTGTGTCCCGCTGTGTCCCCCGCTGTGTCCCCCTGTGTCCCTGCTTTGTCCCCGATGTGTCCTGCTGTGTCCCCTCTGTGTTCCCGCTGAGTACCCCTGTGCCCCGCTGTGTCCTGCTGTGTCCTCGCTGTGTCCCCCGCTGTGTCCCCGCTGTGTCCCCATTGTGCCCAGGTGTGTCCCCGCTGTCCCCCGCTGTGTCCCCGGCTGTGTCCCCACTATGTCCCGCTGTGTCCTGCTGTGTCCTCGCTGTGTGCCCCGCTGTGTCTCCGCTGTGTCACCGCTGTGTCCCGATGTGTCCCACTGTGTCCCCGCTGTGTCCCCGCTGTGTCCCGCTGTGTCCCCCTGTGTCCCCCGCTGTGTCCCCCTGTGTCCCCGCTATGTCCCGCTGTGTCCTCGCTGTGTCCCGCTGTGTCCCCTGCTGTGTCCCGCTGTGTCCCCGCTGTGTCCCACTGTGTCTCCGCTCTGTCTCGCTGTGTCCCTGCTGTGTTCTCGCTGTGTCCCGCTGTGTCCCCCGCTGTGTCCTGCTGTGTCCCGCTGTGTCCCCGCTGTGTCCCCGCTATGTCCCCGCTGTGTCCCGCTGTCTCCTCGCTTGTCCCCTGCTGTGTCCCGCTGTGTCCCCTGTTCTGTCCCCCGTTGTGGCGCGCTGTGTCCCCGTTGTCCCCCGGTGTGTCCCTGCTGTCCCTCGCTGTGTCCCCGCTGTGTCCCAATGTGTCCCGCTGTATCCCCCGTTGTGTCCCGCTGTGTCCCCGCTGTGTCCACCTCTGTGTCCCCGCTGTGTACCGCTGTGTCCAGCTGTGTCCCCCGCTGTGTCCTCGCTGTGTCCCGCTATGTCCAAGCTGCGTCCCCTCTTTGTCCCCCGCTGTGTCCCCGCTGTGACCCCGCGGTGCCCCGCTGTGTCCCCGATGTGTCCCCCGCTGTGTCCTCGCTGTGTCCCGCTATGTCCAAGCTGCGTCCCCTCTTTGTCCCCCACTGTGTCCCCGCTTTGACCCCGCGGTGCCCCGCTGTGTCCCCGATGTGTCCCCCGCTGTGTCCCGCTGTGTCCGCCGCTGTGTCCCGCTGAGTCCCGCTGTGTCCCCCTCTGTGTCCCCACTCTGTCCCGCTGTGTCCCCCGCGCTGTCCCCGCTGTGTCCCCCACTGTGTCCCGCTGTGTCACTGCTGTTTCCCTGCTGTGTCCCGCTGTGTCCCCGCTGTGTCCCGCTGTGTCCCCCGCTGTGTCCCCCTGTGTCCCTGCTTTGTCCCCGATGTGTCCTGCTGTGTCCCCTCTGTGTTCCCGCTGAGTACCCCTGTGCCCCGCTGTGTCCTGCTGTGTCCTCGCTGTGTCCCCCGCTGTGTCCCCGCTGTGTCCCCATTGTGCCCAGGTGTGTCCCCGCTGTCCCCCGCTGTGTCCCCGGTTGTGTCCCCACTATGTCCCGCTGTGTCCTGCTGTGTCCTCGCTGTGTGCCCCGCTGTGTCCCCGCTGTGTCTCCGCTGTGTCACCGCTGTGTCCCGATGTGTCCCACTGTGTCCCCGCTGTGTCCCCGCTGTGTCCCGCTGTGTCCCCCTGTGTCCCCCGCTGTGTCCCCCTGTGTCCCCGCTATGTCCCGCTGTGTCCCGCTGTGTCCTCGCTGTGTCCCGCTGTGTCCCGCTGTGTCCCCTGCTGTGTCCCGCTGTGTCCCCGCTGTGTCCCACTGTGTCTCCGCTCTGTCTCGCTGTGTCCCTGCTGTGTTCTCGCTGTGTCCCGCTGTGTCCCCCGCTGTGTCCCGCTGTGTCCCCGCTGTGTCCCGCTGTGTCCCCTCTGTGTTCCCGGTGTGTCCCGCTGTGTCCCTGCTGTTTCCATGCTGTATCCCGCTGTGTCCCAGCTGTGTCCCGCTGTGTCCCGCTGTGTCCCCTGCTGTGTCCCGCTGTGTCCCTGCTGTGTCCACAATGTGTCCTGCTGTGTCCCCGCTGTGTCTTGCTGGGTCCCCTCTGTGTTCCCGGTGTGTCCCGCTGTGTCCCCGCTGTGTCCCTGTTGTGTCCACCGCTGTGTCCTGCTGTGTCCCCCGCTGTGTCCCCCGCTGTGTCCCCGCTGTGTCCCGCTGTTTCCCGCTTTGTCCCTGCTGTGTCCCGCTGTGTCCCGCTGTGTTCCCGCTGTGTTCCCCGCAGTGAGCCCGCTGTGTCCTCGCTGTGTCCCACTGGGTCCTCGCTGTGTCCCCCGCTGTGGCCTGCTGTGTCCCACTGGGTCCCTCTCTGTGTCTCTCTGTGTCCACCGTTGTGTCCCCGCTGTGTCCCTTCTGTGTCCCGCTGTGTCCCGCTGTGTCCTCGCTTGTCCCCTGCTGTGTCCCGCTGTATCCTCCGCTGTGTCCCCGCTGTGTTCTGCTGTGTCCCTGCTGTTTCCACGCTGTCTCCCGCTGTGTCCCCGCTGTGTCCCGCTGTGTCCCCCGCTGTGTCCCCCACTGTGTGCCCCACAGTGTGGCCTGTATCCCTGCTGTGACCCCTCCTGTGTCCCACTGTGTCCCCGTTGTGTCCCGCTGTGTCCCGCTGTGTCCCCCGCTGTGTCCCGCTGTGTCCCTGCTGTGTCCACAATGTGTCCCTGTGTGTCCCTGCTGTGTCCACAATGTGTCCCGCTATGTCCCCGCTGTGTCCCGCTGTGTCCCCTCTGTGTTCCTGGTGTGTCCCGCTGTGTACCTGCTGTTTCCACGCGGTGTCCCGCTGTGTCCCCGCTGTGTCCCGCTGTGTCCCGCTGTGTCCCCCGCTGTGTCCCGCTGTGTCCCTGCTGTGTCCACAATGTGTCCCGCTGTGTCCCCGCTGTGTCCCCGTTGTGTCCCCCGCTGTGTCCTGCTGTGTCCCCCACTGTGTCCCCCACTGTGTCCCCGCTGAGTCCCGCTGTTACCCGCTTTGTCCCCGCTGTGTCCCGCTGTGTCCCGCTGTGTTCCCGCTGTGTTCCCTGCAGTGTCCCCGCTGTGTCCTCGCTGTGTCCCACTGTGTCCTCGCTGTGTCCCCCGCTGTGGCCTGCTGTGTCCCATTGTGTCCCCCGCTGTGTCCCGCTGTGTCCCCCACTGTGGCCTGCTGTGTCCCACTGTGTCCCCCTCTGTGTCTATCTGTGTCCACCGTTGTGTCCACGTTGTGTCCCTACTGTGTCCCGCTGTGTCCTGCTGTGTCCTCGCTTGTCCCCTGCTGTGTCCCGCTGTATCCTCCGCTGTGTCCCCGTTTGTCCCGCTGTGTCCCTGTTGTCCCCAG
>NW_012289718.1:0-1611 GCF_000151885.1 Dipodomys ordii | reverse complement strand
CCCCCCCGCAAAGTGTGTATATTTGTTTTTGACATAATGTCTTGTACATCTCATTCTTGCAATGAGTCCACCTGTATTCCTATTTAAACAATTTGTTTTTTCCCTTCCCCTCCACAAATTATACCAACATCAAATACAGTGAAAACAGGGGTTATACTGTGGGGGAGGGACATACAAAACAACAAAGAAATCATCTTATAAATATGTTAGAAACAATAGCAAAAAAGAAAAAACATTTGAGTCCTTATATTGGGGCTCATTTTGCCTAACATCAACTTATCTGACCGTTTCTGCTTGTCTCAGACATATACTAGTTATTGCAAATAAACGAAACCATGGCACTTATGTTTCTTTGGGCCTGGCTTACTTCACTTAATATAATTTTTTCCAAGTTGTTCCATTTCCTAATAAATGGGGCAATGACACATGAAAAAATGCTCCCTCCCTAGCCATAAAAGAAATGCAAATCAAAACAACATTAAGATACTACCTCACCCTAGTTAGAATGGCTATAATCAACTAATCTAATAAAAACAGATGCTGGAGGGGATGTGGACACAAGGGAACCCTACTGCAGTGTTGGTGGGAGTGTAAACTTGTTCAACCACTTTGGAAAGCAGTATGGAGGTTCCTCAAAAGACTCCACATAGAGCTCCCCTATGACCCAGCAATCCCACTTTTGGGCATTTACCCAAATGATCACAAACAAGACCATACTAAAGCTCCCAGCACAACTATGCTTAGTGCAGTATTATTTACCATAGCTAAGATATGGAACCAACCCAGATGCCCCTCAGTAGATGAACGGATCAAGAAAATGTGGTATATATACACAATGGATTTCTGTGCCTCCAGCACAGAATTTGTTTAAGCTCTCCTTCTGTAATCTTTTTGCAACATTAGATGCACCAACATAGTTTTGAATGGAAACTATGAAAATTCTTTCATATACATAGATGACAAGTTTATGTATGTCTATGTATATCTATGTATACATATATGAATGAAATATCCCTCTAAATAATTAGTTTATTCTGATACTACAATTTTATCCCAATATATGAGATTCCTCTTTGTGTCTTTTCCTTCTTTGAAATCTATCACGTAAACTTCCATTCCCTTCTTCACAAGCAAATGTCTTTCTCCCTACTCAGTATATACATATATTATTCAGAGCATATAACACTTTCCACATGTATAATTTAGGGAGGGCTTCTGGGTAAAATGATGATGTAGCATGGGGAATTAACTCTTCCTTCAATGATCAAGTGGAATTTTAAAGGAGTTTCTGAATGTAAGTGGAAAACTGAAGAATGATGTTTAGCAGAAGTAACTTAAAGAATTTTAAGTAGATATAAAAAAGGAATATACAACTACTACTTCTTTTTGTGCTGAAATTGCATTACTTCAAAATGATAGTCATACTTTTTATCCTTTCTGATTTATACAACAAATGCTAAGTCCTAAAGTATCTATGGGACAATATAATTTACTTCTTTAATATTTTAACTTGATTGAAGTGTGTGCATTTGTGTGTATGTGTGTATGTGTGTGTGTGTGTGTGTTACTTTTTTTTCTTTTTCTCATGAGTGGCTTTATCACATTACTTGG
>NW_012289717.1:0-12790 GCF_000151885.1 Dipodomys ordii | reverse complement strand
CAGGGCACACAGCGGGACAAACGGGGGACAGAGCAGGACACAGCGGGGTCACAGCGGGGAAACAGCGGGTACACAGCGGAACACAGCTGCGACACAGCGTGGGACACAGTGGGATACAGCGGGACACAGCGGAGACACAGCGGGGACACAGCGGGAGACACAGCCGGAGACACAGCGGGACACAGCAGGACACAGAGGGACACAGCGGGGACAGAGCCCGACAAAATGGGGGACACAGCTGGGGATAGAGCGGGACACAGCTGGGGACACAGCTGGAGACAGATCGGGGGATAGAGTAGGACACAGCGGGGGACAGAGCGGGGGACACAGCAGGGACACAGCGGGGACAGAGCGGGACACAGCGTGGACACAGCAGGTACACAGTGAGACACAGCGGGGGACATAACGGGGGACAGAGCGGGACATCACGGGACACAGCGGGACACAGCGGGACACAGCGGGGACACAGCGGAGACACAGCAGGGACACAGCGGGACACAGCGAGGGACAAAGAGGGGCACACAGCGGGACACAGTGGGGGACACAACGAGGGACACATCAGGACACAGCAGAGACACAGCGGGACACAGCGGGGGACACAGAGGGGACACAGCGGGGGACACAGTGAGGACACAGCAGGACACAGCGGGACACAGCGGGGAAACAGTGTGACACAGCGAGGACAAAGCGTGGGACACAGCGAGGACGCAGCGGGACACAGCTGGACATAGGGGTATACAGCAGGCGACACAGCGGGGAAACATCGGGTTCACAGCGGGGGACAGTGCGGAGACACAGCGGGACACAGTGGGAGACAGCAGGGAACACAATGGGAAAAAGCGGGGACAAAGTGGGGGACACAGCAAGGACACAGCGGGACACAGCGGGGGACACAGCAAGGATACATCGGGTTCATTGCGGGGGACAAAGAGGGGACACAGCGGGACACAGTGGGACACAGCGGGACACTGCGGGGGACACAGCGGGACACAGCGTGGGACACAGTGGGGACAGCAGGGACACAGCGGGACACAGCAGCACACAGCGGGACACAGCAGGGACACAGTGTGACACAGCAGGGGAAACAGAGGGGACACAGCATGGGACACAGCGGGGGACACAGCGGGACACAGAGGGGGACACAGCTGGGGACAGAGCAGGACACAGCTGGGGACACAGCTGGGGACAGATCTGGGGACAGAGTAGGAAACAGCGGGGGACACAGCGGGGGACACAGCAGGGACACAGTGGGGACAGAACGGGACACAGCGTGGACACACCGGGTACACAGCGGGACACAGCGGGGGACACAGCGGGGGACAGAACGGGACACAGTGGGACACAGCGGGACACAGTGGGACACAGCGGGGACACAGCGGAGACACAGCGGGGACACAGTGGGACACAGCGGGGACACAGCGAGGGACACAGAGGGGCACACAACGAGGACACAGCGGGGGACACAGCGAGGGCACAGCGGGGGACATAGCGGGACACAGCGGGGGACACAGGGGTCACAGCAGGCACACAGCGGGACACGGGGGGGACACAGCGGAGACACAGCAGGGACACAGTGGGACACAGTGGGGACATAGCGGAGATAAAGCGGGGACACAGCGGGACACAGCGGGACACAGCGGAACACAGCGGGGGACAAAGCCAGGACATAGCGGGGACACAGCGGGACTCAGTGGGACACAGCCTGACACAGCGGGACACATCACGGGACACAGAGTGTCACTGAAGGGACATAGCGGGACACAGCAAGACACAGCGGGGACACAGAGGGACACAGCGAGACACAGCGGGAGACAGCGGGGACAAAGCAGGGGACACAGCGGGGGACAGCAGGGACACACCGAGGGACAACGTGGACACAGCGGGACACAGCGGAGGACAGCGGGGACACAGTAGGACACAGCGGGACACAGC
Organism: Dipodomys ordii; assembly: GCF_000151885.1. NCBI lineage: Eukaryota > Metazoa > Chordata > Mammalia > Rodentia > Heteromyidae > Dipodomys > Dipodomys ordii. The sequence continues at coordinate 10,858 of NW_012289717.1, read as the reverse complement.
GAGACACAGTGGGAGACAGCGGGGACAAAGCAGGGGACACAGCGGGGGACACAGCGGGGAACACAATGGGACACAGCGGGGGACACAGCGGGGATACAGCGTGACACAGCTGGTACACAGCAGGGACACAGCAGGGGACATAGTGAGGACATAGGGGGACACAGCGGGACACAGCAAGACACAGTGGGACACAGAGTGGAAAACAGCGGGGGACACAGCAGGACACAGCGGGACATAGGGGGGACAGTGGGACACAGCGGGACACAGCGGGGTCACAGCAAGGACACAGTGGGACACAGCGGGACAGGGGGATACAGCGGGACACAGCGGGACACAGCGGGGGACACAGCGGGACACAGCGTGGGACACAACGGGGCACAGCGGGGGATACAGCCGGACACAACGGGACACAGCGGGGGATACAGCCGGACACAACGGGACACAGCGGGACACAGCGGGGACACAGCGGGGGACACAGCGACAACACAGTGGGACACAGCGGGACAAAACGGGACACAGAGGGACACAGCGGGGGACAGCAGGGACATACTGGGGGACAGCGGGGACATAGCAGGACACAGCGGGGGATAGCAGGGACACAGAGGGGACACAGCGGGACACAGTGGGACACAGCGGGGACACAGCGGGACACAGAACGGACACAGCGGGACGCAGAGGGGGACACAGCGGGACACAGCGGGGGACAGAGCGGGACACAGCGTGGACACAGCGGGACACAGCAAGACACAGCCGTGACAAAGCGGGGACACAGCGGGACACAGCGGGACACAGCAGACACAGCGGGGACACAGCGGGTACACAGGAGGGGACACAGTGGGACACAGCGGGACACAGCAAGCACAGCGGGGGACAAAGAAGCGGACACAGCGGGACATATCGGGGACACAGTGGGGACACAGCGGGACAAAGCGGGGACCCAGTGGGACACAGCGGGACACAGCGGGGACAAAGTGAGAACAGAGCAGGACACAGCGTCGACACAGCGGGGACACACCGGGACACAGCAGGGGACACAGCAGGGGAGAGCGGGGACACAGAGGGACACAGCGTGACACAGCGGGGACACAGCGAGGACACAGCGGGACACAGCATGACACAGCGGGGACACAGCGGGGGACACAGCGAGGACACAGTGGGACACAGCATGGATACAGTGTGGGACAGCGGGGACACAGCGGGACCCAGCGGGACCCAGCGGGGACCCAGCGGGACCCAGCGGGACACAGCGCGACACAGCGTGACACAGCGAAGACACGGCGGGGGACACAGTGAAGACACAGCGGGGCACAGCGTGGACACAGCGGGGGACAGCGGGGACACAGCGGGACACAGCGGGGGTCATAGCGAGGACACAGTGGGGACACAGCGGGACACAGTGGGGGACACAGCGGGGATACAGCGGGAACACAGCGGTACACAGCGGAACACAGCGGGGACACAGCGGGACACAGTGGGACACAGTGGGGGACACAGTGGGGATACAGCGGGGACACAGCGGTACACAGCGGTACACAGCGGGACACTGCGGGAGACGCAACGGGACACAGCGGGGGTCATAGCGAGGACACAGCGGGACACTGCGGGAGACACAACGGGACACAGCGGGGGTCATATCGAGGACACAGCAGGACACAGGAGGACAAAGCGAGGACACAGTGGGGAAACAGCTGGTGACACAGTGGGACACAGAGCGGGATACAGCGAGGACACAGCAAGGACATAGCGGGGACACTGCGAGACACAGCGAGAGACAGCTGGGACACAGCGGGACATAGCGGTGACACAGCGAGGACACAGCAGGGACACAGCGAGACACAGCGGGGGACAAAGCAGGGGACACAGCGGGACACAGAGGGGGACACAGCAGGACACAGCGGGACACAGCGGGGCACAGCAGAGGACACAGCAGGGACACAGCGGGACACAACGGGACACAGCCGGACACAGCGGGTGACACAGCGGGGTGACAGCTGGTAAACACCGGGGGACAGCAAGGAAACAGCGGGACACAGCGGAACATACCGGGGAACACACCAGTGGACACAACGGGATACAGCGGGGGACACAGCGGGACACAGCGGGACACAGCAGGACACAGTGGGACACAGCGAAGACACAGCGAGGACACAGCGTGGACACAGCGGGGGACAGCGGGGACACAGCGCGGGACATAGCAGGGGACACAGTGGGACACAGCGGGACACAGCGGGACACAGCGGGGACACAGCCGGGGACACAGCAAGGACACAGCGGGACACAGCGGGACAAAACGGGACACAGTGGGACACAGCGGGGGACAGAGCAGGGGACAGCGGGGACATACTTGGGGAAAGCGGGGACACAGCGGGACACAACGGGGGACAGCAGGGACACAGCGGGGACACAGAGGAGACACAGCCGGACACAGTGTGACACAGCGGGGACACAGCGGGACACAGAACGGACACAGGGGGACTCAGCGGGGGACACAGCGGGACACAGCGGGGGACAGAGCGGGACACAGCGTGGACACAGCGGGACACAGGAAGACACAGCCGTGACAAAGCGGGGACACAGCGGGACACAGCGGGGACACAGCGGGTACACAGCAGGGGACACAGTGGGACACAGCGGGACACAGCGAGGACACAGCGGGGGACAAAGAAGCGGACAGAGCGGGACACAGCGGGACACAGCGGGGACACAGCGAGGACACAGCGGGACACAGCGGATCATAGCGGGGGACACAGCAGTGGACACAACGGGACACAGCGGGGGACACAGCGGGACACAGCGGGACAAGGCGTGACAAAAGGGGATACTGCAGGGGACAGCGGGGATACAGCGGGGACAGAGCAGGTACACAGCGGGATACACCGGGGACACAGTGGGGACACAGGGGGACACAGCGAGGACACAGCGGGGGATAAAGAGGCGGACACAGCGGGACACATCGGGGACACAGCGGGGACACAGCGGGACACAGCGGGGGACACAGCGGGACACAGCGGGACACAGCGTGACAAAACGGGATACTGCGGGGGACAGTGGGGATACAGCGGGGACAGAGCAGGTACACAGCGGGACGCACAGGGGACACAGTGGGGACACAGGGGGACACAGCGAGGACACTGCGGGGGATAAAGAGGCGGACACAGCGGGACACATCGGGGACACAGCGGGGACACAGCGGGACACAGCGGGGACACAGCGGGACCCAGCGGGACATAGCGGGTACAAAGTGAGAACAGAGCAGGACACAGCGTCGACACAGCGGGGACACAGCAGGACACAGCAGGGGGCACAGCAGGGGACACAGCGGGGGAGAGCGGGGACACAGAGGGACACAGCGGGACACAGCGGGGACACAGCGAGGACACAGCGGGACACAGCGGGACACAGCGGGGGACACAGCGGGACACAGCGCGACACAGCGGGGACACAGCGGGGGAAACAGCGATGACACAGTGGGACACAGCGTGGTCACAGGGTGGGACAGCGGTGACACAGCGGGACACAGCGGGGGACACAGCGGGACACAGCGCGACACAGCGGGGACACAGCGGGGGACACAGCAAGGACACAGTGGGACACAGCGTGGACACAGCGTGGGACAGCGGGGACACAGCGGGACACTGCGGGACACAGCGGGGACACAGCGGTGACAAAGCGGGGGACAGCAGGGAGACACAGCGGGTTACAGCGGGGAACCAGCGGGACACAGCGGGACACAGCGTCGACACAGCGGGGACACAGCGGGACACAGCGTGGGAGAGCGGGGAAACAGAGGGACACAGCGAGGACACAGCGGGACACAGCGGAACATAGCGGGCGACACCGCAGTGGACACAACGGGACACAGCGGGGAACACAGCGGGACACAGCGGGACACAGCGCAACACAGCGTCGACACAGCGGGGACACAGCGGGACACAGCAGAACATAGCGAGAGACACATCAGTGGACACAACGGGACACAGAGGGGGACACAGTGGGACAGTGCGGGACACAGCGGGACACAGCGGGACACAGCGAAGACAGAGCGGGGGACACAGCGAGGACACAGCGGGACACAGCGGGACAAAACGGGACAGAGCAGGACACAGCGGGGGACACAGCGGGGGACAGCGGGGACATACTTGGGGACAGCGGGGACACAGCGGGACACACCGGGGGACAGCAGGGACACAGCGGGGACACAGTGGGGACAAAGTGAGAACAGAGTGGGACACAGCGTCGACACAGCGGGGACACAGCGCGACACAGCGGAACATAGCGGGGGACACAGCAGTGGACACAACGGGACACAACGGGGGTCACAGCCGGACACAGCGGGACACAGTGGGGTACACAGCGAGGACACAGCGAAGACACAGCGGGGGCACAGCGAGGACACAGCGGGACACAGCGGAACATAGCGGGAGACACACCAGTGGACACAAAGGGACACAGCGGGGGACACAGCGGGACACAGTGGGACACAGCGCGACACAGCGAAGACACAGCGGGGACACAGCGGGACACAGCGGGGGACACAGCGGGACACAGTGGGACACAGTGAGGGACACAGCGGGGACACAGCGGTACACAGTGGGACACAGCGGAACACTGCGGGAGACACAACGGGACACAGCGGGGGACAGAGCGGGACACAGCGGGGAACAAAGCGGGAGACACAGCAAGGACACAGCGGGACACTGTGGGGACACAGTGGGGGGACACAGCGAGGACACAGTGGGACACAGCGTGGACACAGCGTGGGACAGCGGGGGACACAGCGGGACACAGCCGGGACACAGCGGTGACAAAGTGGGGGACAGCAGGGAGACACAGCGGGACACAGCGGGGACCCAGCGGGACCCAGAGGGACACAGCGGGGACAAAGTGAGAACAGAGCAGAACACAGCGTCGACACAGCGGGGACACAGCGGGACACAGCGTGGGAGAGCGGGGAAACAGAGGGACACAGCGCGACACAGCGGGGACACAGCGAGGACACAGCGGGACACAGCGGAACATAGCGGGGGACACAGCAGTGGACACAACGGGACACAGCGGGGGACACAGCGGGACACAGCGGAACACAGCGGGACACAGCGTCGACACAGCGGGGACACAGCGGGACACAGCGGAACATAGCGAGGGACACACCAGTGGACACAACGGGACACAGCGGGGAACACAGCCGGACACAGCGGGACACATTGGGACAAAACGGGACAGAGCGGGACACAGCGGGGGACACAGCGGGGGACAGCAGGGACATACTTGGGGACAGCGGGGACACAGCGGGACACACCAGGGGACAGCAGGTTCATAGCGGGGACACAGCGGGGACAAATTGAGAACAGAGTGGGACACAGCGTCGACACAGCGGGGTCACAGCGGGACATAGCGGAACATAGCGGGGGACACAGCAGTGGACACAACGGGACACAACGGGGGGCACAGCCGGACACAGCGGGACACAGAGGGACACAGCGAAGACACAAAGGGAAACAGCGGGGACACAGCGGGACACAGTGGGGACAGAACGGGACACAGCGGGGACACAGCAGAGGACACAGCGGGACACAGCGTGGACACAGTGGGACACAGCGGGGACACAGCAGGACACAGCGGGACACAGCGTGGACACAGTGGGACACAGCGGGGACACAGCAGGACACAGCGGGACACAGCAGGGGACACAGCGAGGACACAGCAGGACACAGCGGGACACAGCGGTGACACAGCAGGGACACAGCAGGGACACAGCGGGGACACAGTGGGGGCACAGCGGGACACAGCGGGACAGAGTGGGACACAGCGGGGACAAAGCGTGAGACACAGCGGGGGACAGAAAGGGAGACAGCAGGGGACTCAGCGAGGAAACAGCGGGACACAGCGGTGACACAGCGGGGACTCAGCGGGGGACACAGTGGGACACAGCGGGGGACACAGCAGGACACAGCGAGGGACACTGCGGGACACAGTGTGGGACAGAGCGTGGGACACAGCGAGACACAGCGGGGACAAACTGGGACACCACGGGACACAGTGGGACACAGCGGGACACAGCGGGGACAGTGCGGGAACATAGCGGGACACAGCGGGGTACACAGCGGGACACAGCGGGACCCAGCGGGACACAGGGTCGATACAGCCGGGACAAAGCGTTACACAGCAGGGTACACAGTTGGGGACACAGAGGGTCACAGTGGGTTACACAGCGGGACCCAGCAGGACACAGCGTCGATACAGCGGGCACACAGCGGGACACAGCAGGGTACACAGCTGGGGACACAATGGGACACAGCAGGGGACACAGCGAGGACACAGCGGAACACAGCGGGACACAGCTTGGGACACAGCGGGGACACAGTGGGGGACAGAGCGAGGACACAGCGGGATAGAGCGGGACACAGCGTGGGACAAAGTGGGAGACAGCGGGGGACAAAGCGGGACACAGCGGGGACACTGCGGGACACAGTGTGGGACAGAGCATGGGACACAGCGAGACACAGCAGGGACAAAGCTGGACACAGCGGGGTACACAGAGGGACACAGCAGGGACACAGAGGGAAACAGTGTGACACAAAAGGACACAGCTGGACACAGCGGGGTACACAGCGGGACACAGCGGACACACAGCGGGGACACAGCGGGACACAGCGGGACACAGCGGGGGACACAGCGAGGACACAGTGGTGGACACAACGGGGGACACAGCGGGACACAGCGGGGAACACAGCGAGGACACAGCGGGAAACAGTGGGACACAGCGTCGATACAGCAGGGACACAGCGGGGGACACAGCCGGGGAAACAGCGGGGGACAAAGTGGGACATCACGGGACACAGTGTGACACAGCGGGACACAGCGGGGACACTGCGGAGACACAGCAGGACAAAGCGGGGGACACAGCGGGACACAGCGGAACACAGCGGGGGACACAGCGGGGTACAGCTGTGACAGAGATGGGCCACAGCGGGACACAGCGGTGACACAGCTGGACACTGCGGGGTACACAGCGGGACACATCGGGCACACAGCTGGGGACACAGCGGGGACAAAGTGAGACACCACTGGACACAGCGAGGACACAGGGGGAAACAGCGGAACACAGCGGGGGACAAAGCGGGATGAAGCGGGGGACATAGCGGGACACAGCGGCACACAGTGGGGGACACAGCGGGGGACAGCGGAGACAGAGATGGGCCACAGCGGGACACAGCGGTGACATAGCTGGACACAGCGGGGTACACAGCGGGACACAGCGGGCACACCGGGGACACAGCGGGACACAGCGGGACACAGAGGGGACACAGTGGGACACAGCGAGACAAAGCAGGGGACACAGCGGGACACAGCGGGGGACACTGTGAGGACACAGCGGGACACAGCCGGGGAAAGAGCGGGACACAGCGGGGACACAGCAGTGGACACAGCGGGACACAGCGAGGGACACAGCCTGACACAGCGAGGGAAACAGTGGGGGACACAGTGGGACACGGTGGGACACAGCGGGGGACACATGGGGAACACAGCGGGACACAGCGGGGACACAGCAGGGACACAGCGGGGGACACAGCGGGACACACCGGGACACAGCGGGGGACACAGCGGGACACAGAGGGGGACACAGTGGGGTACACAGCGGGACACAGCTTGGGACACACCGGGGACACAGCGGGACACACCGGGGGACAGAGCGAGGACACAGCGGGATAGAGTGGGACACAGCAAGGACCCAGCAGAACACAGCATGGGACACAGTGGCAGACACAGTGGGACACAGCGGGACACAGCGGGGGACACAGGGAGGACACAGCGGGACCCAGCGGGACCCAGCGTCGATACAGCGGGGACACAGCGGGACACAGCGAGGTACACAACTGGGGACACAACGGGACACAGCGGGGAACACATGGAGGACATAGCGGAACCCAGCGGGACCCAGTGTCGTTACAGCGTGGACACAGCGGGACACAGCAGGGTGCATAGCTGGGGACACAACGGGACACTGCGGGGGACACAGAGAGTACCCAGCGGGACACAGCGGTACACAGCGGGGACACTGCGGGAACATAGTGGGACACAGCGGGGTACACAGTGGGACACAGCGGGACACAGCTAAGGACACAGCGGGGACAAAGCGACAGACATCGGGGGACACAGCGAGGACACAGCGGGACACAGCGGCGACACAGAGGGGACTCAGCGGGACAAAGCGGGGGACACAGCGGGACACAGCGGGACACAGCTGGGGACACCGCGGGGGACAGCGGAGACAGAGAGGGGCCAAAGCAAGACACAGGTGTGACACAGCTGGACACAATGGAGTACATAGCAGGACATAGCCGGGCACACAGCGGGGACACAGCGGGACACAGCAGGGACCGAGCGAGACATAGCGGGACACAGCCGAACACAGCAGGGGGCACAGCGGGACACAGCAGGGGACCCAGCGAGGACACAGCGGGACACAGCGGGTGACACAGCTGGGGACACAGCGGGACACAGCGGGGAACACAGCAAGGACACAGCGGGACACAACAGGACACAGCGTCCATACAACGGGGACACAGTGTTACACAGCGTGGTACCCAGCTGTGGACACAACGGGACAGAGTGGGGGCACAGCGAGACACAGCGGGACACAGCGAGGTCACAGCGGGACACATTGGTGACACAGCAGGGGACACAGCAGGACACAGCGGGGGACACAGCGGGACACAGCGCGACACAGCGGGGGACACAATGGGGACACAGCGGGACACAGCGGGGGACACAGCGAGGACACAGCGGAACATAGCAGGGGACACAGAGAGGACACAGCAGTACACACAGCGGGACACAGCGAGGACACAGCGGGACACATCGGTGACACAGCAGGGGACACAGCAGGACACAGCGGGGGACACAGCGGGACACAGCGCGACACAGCGGGGGACACAATGGGGACACAGCGGGACACAGCGGGGGACACAGGGAGGACACAGCGAGACACAGCGGGACACAGCATGGACACAGCAGTACACACAGCGGGACATAGCGGGGGACACAGCTGGGGACACAACGGGACACAGCTGGGGACACAGCGAGGACAGAGCGGGAAACAGCGGGACACAGCAGGGACACAGCGTCGATACAGCGGGGACACAGCGAGACACAGCGGGAAACACAGGAAGGAAACAGCGGGACCCAGTGGGACACAGAGTCGATACAGCGGGACACAACGGGGTACACAACTAGGAACACAACGGGACACAGCGGGGGACACAGCGGGACCCAGCGGGAGACCCAGCGAAGACACAGCAGGACACAGCGGGGGACACAGGGGGACACAGCGGGGAACACAGCGGGGGACACAGCAGGACACAGCGGGGAACACAGCGAGGACACAGCGTGGACACAGCGGGACACAGCGTCGATACAGCGGGACACAGCATCGATACAGCGGGCACACAGAGTTACACAGCGTGGTACACAGCGGAGGACACAGTGGGACACAGTGGACTACCCAGTGAGCACACAACGGGAACAACAGGGGACACAATGAGGACACAGCGGGGGACACAGCGAGGGACACAGTGGGACACAGTGGGGAACACAACGAGGACACAGCGGGACACAGCGGGACACAGCATCGATACAGCGGGGACGCAGCGTTACACAGCGTGGTACACGCTGTGGACACAACGGGACACAGTGGAGGCACAGCCGGACACAGCGGGACACAGTGGGACACAGCAGGGACACAGCGGGGACTCAGCGGGGGACACAGCGGGACACAGCGGGGGACACAGAGGGACACAGCGGGGGACACTGCGGGACACAGTGTGGGACAGAGCGTGGGACACAGCGAGACACAGTGGGGACAAAGCTGGACACAGCGGGGTACACAGAGGGACACAGCAGGGACACAGCGGGGAAACAGCGTGACACAAAAGGACACAGCGGGACACAGCGGGGTACACAGCGGGACACAGCGGGCACACAGCGGGGACACAGCAGGACACAGCGGGACACAGCGGGGACACAGCGGGACACAGTCGGACACAGCAGGACACAGCGGGGAACACAGCGGGACACAGCGGGGGACCAAGCGAGGACACAGCGGGACACAGCGGGAAACACTGCGAGGTCACAGCGGGGGACAAAGCGGGACAACACGGGACACAGTGTGACACAGTGGGACACAGCGGGGACACTGCAGGGCACAGCGGGACAAAGCGGGTGACACAGCGCACACAGCGGGGGACACAGCAGGGGACAGCAGGGGACAGAGAGGGGACACAGCGGGACACAGCGGGGGACACAGAGGTGTACACAGCGGGACAGAGCCGGGAACACAGCGCAGACACAGCGGGACACACTGGGACACAGCGTCAATACAGCGGGGACAGAGCGGGTCACAGCAGGGACACCGGGACACAGCGGGACACAGCGGGGGACACAGCGTGGACACAGCAGGGACACAGCACGGACAGAGCGGGGGACACAGCGGGGGACACAGAGGGACACAACGGGGAACACAGCGAGGACACAGCAGGGACACAGCAGGGACACAGCGAGGACACAGCAGGACACAGCGGGACACAGCGGGGACACAGCAGGGACACAGCAGGGACACAGCGGGGGACACAGGAGGGTACACAGCGGGATACAACGGGGAACACAGCGAGGACCCAGCGGGACCCAGCAGGACACAGCGTCGATACAGCGGGGACACAGCAGGACACAGCGGGGTACACAGCTGGGGACACAACGGTACACAGCGGGGGACACAGTGAGGACAGAGCGGGACACAGCGAGAAACAGTGAGGACACTGTGGGAACATACCGGGACACAGCGGGATACACAGCGGGACAC
>NW_012289716.1:0-2591 GCF_000151885.1 Dipodomys ordii | reverse complement strand
AAGGGCCACAGCGGGGGACAGCGGGGGACACAGTGGGACACAGTGGGCTACACAGTGAGGACACAGCGGGACACAACAGGGGACACAGCGAGGACACAGCGGGGAACACAGCGGGGGACACAGCGGGACACAGTGGGGAACACAGCGAGGACACAGCGGGACACAACGGGACACAGCGTCGATACAGCGGGGAGGCAGCGTTACACAGCGTGGTACACACTGTGGACACAACGGGACACAGTGGAGGCACAGCGGGACACAGCGGGACACAGTGGGACACAGCGGGGACAAAGCGTGAGACACAGCGAGGGACAGAGAGGGAAACAGCAGAGGACACAGCGAGGAAACAGCGGGACACATGCGGTGACACAGCGGGGACTCAGCGGGGGACACAATGGGACAAAGCGGGGGACACTGCGGGACACAGCGGGGGACACTTCGGGACACAGTGTGGGACAGAGCGTGGGACACAGCGAGACACAGCGGGGACAAAGCTGGACACAGCGAGGTACACAGAGGGACACAGCGGGCACACAGCGGGGACACAGCGGGACTCAGCGGGGACACAGTCGGACACAGCGGGACACAGCGGGGGACACAGCAGGACCCAGCGGGGGACCCAGCGATGACACAGCGGGACACAGCGGTGGACACAACGGGGGACACAGCGGGACACAACGGGGAACACAGCGAGGACACAGCGGGACACAGCGGGAAACACTGCAAGGTCACAGCGGGGGACAAAACGGGACAACACGGGACACAGTGTGACAGAGTGGGACACAGCGGGGATACTGCAAGGGCACAGCGGGCCAAAGCGGGCGACACAGTGAGACACAGCGGGGGACACAGCGGAGGACAGCAGGGGACAGAGAGGGGACACAGCGGGACACAGCAGGGGACACAGAGGGGTACACAGCGGGACACAGCCGGAAACACAGCGCGGACACAGCGGGACACAGCGGGACACAGCGTCAATACAGCGGGGACAGAGAGGGTAACAGCAGGGACACAGCGGGACACAGCGGGGGGACACAGCGGGGACACAGCGGGACACAGCGGGACACAGCGGGGGGACACAGCGGAACACAGCGTGGGACACAGCGAGGACACAGCGGGACACAGCGGGACACAGCAGGGACAGAGCGGGACACAGTCGGACACAGCGGGACACAGCGGGGGACACAGCGGGACACAGCGGGAAAACAGCGGGGACACAGCGGGACACAGCGGGACACAGCGGGGACACAGCGGGACACAGTCGGACACAGCGGGACACAGCGGGGAACACAGCGAGGACACAGCGGGACACAGCGGGGGACACAGCAGGACACAGCGGGGGACACTGCGGGACACAGCGGGGGACACTGCGGGACACAGTGTGGGACAGAGCGTGGGACACAGCGAGACAAAGCGGGGACAAACTGGGACACCACGGGACACAGTGGGACACAGCGGGACACAGCAGGGACAGTGCGGGAACATAGCAGGACACAGCGGGGTACACAGCGGGACACAGCAGGACACAGCGGGACCCAGCGGGACACAGCGTCGATACAGCCGGGACAAAGCGTTACACAGCAGGGTACACAGTTGGGGACACAGAGGGTCACAGTGGGGCACACAGCGGGACCCAGTGGGACACAGCGTCGATACAGCGGGCACACAGCGGGACACAGCGGGGTACACAGCTGGGGACACAATGGGACACAGCAGGGGACACAGCGAGGACACAGCGGAACACAGCGGGACACAGCTTGGGACACAGCGGGGACACAGCGGGACACAGCGGGGGACAGAGCGAGGACACAGAGGGATAGAGCGGGACACAGCGTGGGACGAAGTGGGAGACAGCGGGGGACACAGCGGGACACAGCGGGGGACACTGCGGGACACAGTGTGGGACAGAGCATGGGACACAGCGAGACACAGCGGGGACAAAGCTGGACACAGCGGGGTACACAGAGGGACACAGCAAGGACACAGAGGGAAAGAGTGTGACACAAAAGGACACAGCTGGACACAGCGGGGTACACAGCGGGACACAGCGGGCACACAGCGGGGACACAGCGGGACACAGCGGGACACAGTGGGGACAGAGCGGGACACAGTCGGACACAATGGGACACAGCGGGGGACACAGCTGGACACAGCGGGGGACACAGCGAGGACACAGCGCGACACAGCGGGGGACACAGCGAGGACACAGTGGTGGACACAGCAGGGGACACAGCGGGACACAGCGGGGAACACAGCGAGGACACAGCGGGAAACAGCGGGACACAGCGTCGAAACAGAGGGGACTCAGCAGGGGACACAGCGGGGGACAAAGTGGGACACCACGGGACACAGTGTGACACAGCAGGACACAGCGGGGACACTGTGGAGACACAGCAGGACAAAGCGGGGGACACAGCGGGACACAGCGGAACACAGCGGGGGACACAGTGGGGTACAGCTGAGACAGAGATGGGCCACAGCGGGACACAGCGGTGACACAGCTGGACACTGCGGGGTACACAGCGGGACACAGCGGGCACACAGCTGGGGACACAGCGGGGACAAAGTGAGACACCACGGACACAGCGAGG